>NW_010252641.1:0-65041 GCF_000690775.1 Eurypyga helias
GGGAGGGGATTCTCGCCCTCTACTCCAAATTGATGAGATCCCACCTGCAGTACTGTGTCCAGCTCTGGGACACCCAACATAAGAAGGACATGGACCTGTTGGAGCGAGTCCAGAGGAGGCCACAAAGATGCTCAGAGGGCTGGAGCACCTCTGCTATGGGGACAGGCTGAGAGAGTTGGGCTTGTTCAGCCTGGAGAAGAGAAGGCTCCGGGGAGACCTTATTGCACCTTCCAGTACCTGAAGTGGGCCTGAAAGAAAGCTGTGGGGGGACTTCTTACAAGGGTGGATAGTGACAAGACAAGGGGCAATGGTTTTAAGCTGAAAGAGGATAAATTTAGATTAGGTATCAGGAAAAAGTTCTTCATGGAGAGGATGATGAAGCACTGGAACAGGTTGTCCAGAGAAGCTGTCGATGTCCCATCCCTGGAAGTGTTCAAGGCCAGGCTGGATGAGGCTTTGAGCAACCTGGTCTAGTGGAAGGTGTCCCTGCCCATGGCAGGGGGGTTGGAACTCGATGATCTTTAAGGTCCCTTCCAACCCAAACCATTCTGTGATTCTATGATCATGGATGTTTTGTTTATATAAAAGACCTTATTTTCTTGAAGAGTGGCATGAGTTTGAACACTGACTTGTTTTTAAATGCTTTTTTCTTCTCATTAGTTATAGGCTCAGAAAATAATCTTTTATGTTATTGTTTTGCAATAAATGAATGATAAGACTGCATTAAAAATTTTTATTTTTCTATATTACAACGGATAATGTAATACTAACAAGAATTACTAACAAGAATCCAGATTTCTTCTGCTGTCTTGCCACAGGATTGTGTAAGGGTGATTATATAAATTTCACTTCAGTGAATCCCAATCACAGATGCACAAAGACATTCAGGTAAAGATTCAAATTTCAGGTAAATAAAAACATACTGGTTGCCTAAAACAATGTATCTTGGCTATCTATTTGTCCCCTGCTCAGAACTGTAGAGGCTAGATAGGAATATAAAATACTTTTCCTGAAACTACTGCTATTTTTGAAGGACTTTCCAGAGTCAATTTTCATATAATTGCCTAAACAGCAAGATGGGGTTTTTCCTATTTTGATTCTAGCAGGCTACCTAGAGTTAGAATGGTAAGAAATCGCAAAATCTATGTGTTCTATTACATAGCTTTAAGTTTTGTAAGCCATGTCTACACTGAAAGTTTCATAGACATCTGCAGGAATGAAAAAATAGGAAAAAAATGTAACTCCTAAACGTAGAAAAAAGCTGTGATTACGTATATGAGATAATTATCTCATATGGAGCTAATTTATACTGGGAAAAGGAGTTAGTTGTTTTGTAAGGACAGATTTTTTTGTTTGTTTGTTTGTTTTTTATCTCAGTTTTTGACACCTTAAACTGTGTGTGTATGCTGGAGGAATTCATGCAGTTACTGGCAATGCATTTACAGCTTTGATCTGTAAGGTTGAATGAGATTGGTCTCTCATAAGGCTAGAAAAATTACAGGAAAAATTGTGGTCTTGGAAGGTCTTCATAGAAGCTAGAAGCTTGAGCATGCTTTTATGAATTTAAATTAGTGACCAGGAGGTACTCATCGAGCAATAACATGTTAGTCAAATTGATATTTGTATGGTGATAGAGCATGCAGCATTAATTAAACCAAAAACATCTGAAATGAGAGAGGCTTCAAGGTTTCCATCGATAAATGCAGTTACACAGAGCTTTGGGAGAAAGTGACAACTACTTTAATAACAGAGTTCTTGAGGACATTGTGTCTGGCTCTGCCCTCAGAGCTATAGCATGAACCCCTTTCTATGTTTTATAGTTTCAGCTTTATCTTTTGCATTTTGTATTCTCTAAAACTAATGTGCAGACACTAGATAAGTGTTTTAATTACTTTTTAATTTAAAACCAGAGACATAAATCCCTATAGCAATAAGGTTATGGAAATAATTTAAAGTCAATTAAATGAATGCAAGCTCTGAACTCCTGTATAATACCTTTTTTATTGCTTGTAATTAGACTTACTTTTGTTCTTCTATTAATCAAAATTAATTTGTAAGTCCTTAAGGGTATCAATATATCCCATTCTAGGAAAAAAAAAAAAAAGGTACATTTGACTATCAAATGAGTTATTTGAACACACTATTTTTATAACATCAATATTGTTATTTCAGAAAAGTTTCATTACAATATTATTTTTGTAAGCATGTACCACTGTAAGAGATACAAAATAAATTACGTGTGACTGTGTTTAGTGGATCATCATAGATTAAAATCTTCTGGACTTAGAAAAGAAGTATTTCTCTCTGTAGGGGTGATATTTTACCCATCAAATGTAGGTACAGCAGTCTCCAGCTTATGGTGATTAGCTGAAGATTGTATATAATATTTGGATTGTCTATAATAGTGTTTAAGACAGAACAGTCCTTCAGCTTCATAAATTGCAGACACCAGCTTGGACAATACTTCAACAGCCAATATAGCATATGAGGTGCTGGCAGTATAGCATCTGTGTACCAAAACTATCAGGATGACTTGGGCAGTTGTCACAGCAACTGTAGTAGTCAGTTCAGTGTGTGTGATAAATAGTTTATCTTGAGCTCAGCAGAAAGGATTCTTTTTTTTTCCTTCTATAATTCTCCCGGGATTGCTCATTTCACATATCACATAGGAGAAATGACATTTTGACTGATATACAAAGTAATTAGTTGTTACAGGAATTACATGTATTCAAGTGGCTGTTTTAGTAAATAAAGAAATGCACACATGAAGTGTGGCAGTGGTCCATAAAGGGGAGTTAGGCCTATAGATTATTTCTTCTATTCATCTAAACTCCAAGCACTAGAAATAAACTGTCACATACAAGTGTCACTGGGACCTTTTCCGGGAAGACCTACAGCTCTAGCTGATACCCAAAACCTGCAAGAAAAAATCCATCCACTATAGTAATTATAACATTTGTTATAAACGTCCAGATTATAAACATTTGTTAGAAACTTCCAGATCTTATAGATCTACAGATTTAGCTCTTTCAGCTCTTTTCAATATCACATTGCTGTTTTCTAGCCCCAACATGTTTGTCATTGTGTAATTGCAGGACAAAATTGGCACCAAATCTTTCTCTCCAAACTCAAGTTAAATCGATACACTGAGAATTATGTGATTTTCTATCTTTCCGTGTTAACTGAAAATGTTCTTATGAAGTTATTTAAAAAGAAGTAAGAACTGAGCGTTATGAAAAGTGGATGACATCTGGATGATGATTACAACCTTTAGCAAAATAAATCTAAATTATGGACAATAATTTAGTTAAACATGACTTTTTTTTAATAAAAAATCTTCTACAATGGTATAACAAAACATACTTTATTGTATATTTGTGTGTGTGATACTATTTGTGTTTCAATAGCTGCTCTGCTGCTGAAATTTAGATCATGAAGCACTGAACAGCGTGAAACAAACTACAAGATCAATCTTATTCCAGAAAGTATTGACAGATTGCTACGGATTTTACAGTCAATTTTTGTTTGCTGGTTTTTGTATGTTTCATTTTTTAAATTATTGAACATTTTGGGAAGAGGCTGAAGTTTGATGATTTTTATTTCAACTTGGAAGCCCAGTTTTACTGTAGATGTTAACCTATCTTTATATATTAACCATGCATTTCTAGATGGTCTTCGGTTCTGACCAGATCGTGAATTTGGGAGCTGTTATACTACTTGCAACTTAGATTTTTTTAAATGTTTATGTTCAGAACAAAAGACAATTCTTAAACATTATTAACCATTTTTTCACCTATCCTGTGAAAAAAATTGTCTGCTACAGAGTTTTGCCAGCCACATCATTACCTGAATGGATTTACAGATAAATCCAAGCAGTTACTGCCATCACAGGTCTTAATTCATCTGACTAAAGTAGATACCTAAAGCTAGGCTGCATCTCTCCACCAAAATAAGGTTCCTATGTGTAATAATGAATCATCTGCCCCAGAATAAAAGTCTAATTGTTTTACAAAATTGGATGACAGTATAGATGTCTGAGCTCTTGACTAAAGCAGTTTCAGGTATTGAACTTTTCATTTGGATGTCTGCTCTCCTATTTTCCTCCTATGTGAAAAACATGAGAAGGTAGTGGCAAGTCAGTACAGACATTAGACAACTTCACCCTCTCCTCCTCTTGGTGCTTTTCTCTATACTTCTGCTCTTTCTTTATAACTGCCAATTGTGAAATCAGCTTTCTGTAAAGTGCTGACACAACTGTATTTCTTCCTGTCCACCTAGATATTCATGCAACACAAGCACCAGCCAATAGGAAGCTCTTCTTAGGAAGAAAAAAACACCCCCTATCAAATCTAAAATCAGGGGCAAAATTTTTCTAGTTTATCAGCCATATTCCCCAGTCTCTTATTCAGCCTGTTAGAGCCTCCAAAAGGTTCTATTTTCCTCAAAAGGCAGCTCCATTCCTAGCTGCTGCCAAGAGGAAACTTTTCAGTCAACGCTTCTCACAGAGCAGCGGCAGCTGAAAGTGCTTTCAGAGACTGGTCCCTTAATTTAGTGGTGATTTACATGCACGGAGTCTTAACTGGAAAGGGGCACTAGTGTGCCTGTGTGGGGCTGGCAGAAGACAAAGTTCAGATAACATCCTTCCTGAACAGAAAACATCAAGTCCATCAGACAACCCGTGCTGGGAAAAGCAGTGGGTTTTTTTCACTTGCACTGTCTTGACCCCTTGTCTACCTCAAGTCTTCCACCAATAGTTAAAGAAAAGCCCCAGTGGAAAGCAGTATGCAAAATCACTCACTGGACCGGGCAGCAGTGTATGGCATACTACAGGACTTTGAAAGGTCTTACACTACAGGATCTTGAAAGCATGTTGGCTTTTGAGGGTCATAGCGAGAAAAAATCAAAGCTGATATTGACACACTTCCATACTGATACAGAACTTTTAAGCTATGTATACAAAAACCCTGTGTACATGAAGATAAACGTGTAGATGCACGCCAAGTTAGCTACATTTGTGAAACTGAAACATAAGCGAGAAGTCCTAGTTTATATAAAAATAGAACACCGTCTTTGTGGAAGGAAATGTAATGACATTTTAAAGCACTTGTCACTGGACATCTTGAACCACACACAAAATATCCTGCTCTCTTCACTTATACTACCTCTAATACAGGGGCTGATGTTGACACCAGAGGGACAATGCACAGGTGTTTCTACATATTGCCATCTAAAGTCGCCACTCAAAAGATGCAGACTTTTGATTACAGTGTGCTTATAGAGGGAAATGGTGGTTTCTGTGTGAGGAATGTAGACAGTGTGAGTCACTCGCCAGCACTGAAATACCTGGTTGTCTACTTTTCTTCAGCAGACTGACATTTCAAGTGGTCTAAATCAACAAAGGGCACAAAGTTCAGGATCACAGAATCATAAAATCATTTGGGTTGGAGAAGACTTGTTAGATCATCAAGTTCATCTGTAAACCTAACACCGCCAAGTCCACCACTAAACCATGCCTCTAATCACCACATCTACATGTCTTCCACAGATCCCTCTGTAGAGCCTTTCTGCCCTCAGGCAGATCAACACTCCTGTCCATTTGGTGTCATCGCAAACTTACGGCGAGTGTGCTAGATCCCCTCGTCCAGGTCATCGATAAAGATACTAACTAAACAGAACTAGCCCCAGTACTGAGCCCTGGGGAACACCACTTGTGACCAGCCACCAACTGGATTTAACTCCATTCACCCAAAGACTTTGGGCCCAGTCATCCAGTGAAGAGTACGCTCGTCCAAGCCATGAGCAGCCAGTTTCTCCAGGAGAACGTTGTGGGAAATGGTGTCAAAAGCTTTACTGACGTCTAGGTAAACAATATTCACAGCCTTGCCCTCATGCACTAAGTGGGTCACCTAGTCACAGAAGATCAAGGAGGACCTGCTGTTCATAAACCCATGCTGACTGGGCCAGATCATCTCTTTGTACTGTACGTGCCCTGTGATGGCATTTAGGATTATCTACTCCGTAATATTCTCTGGTACTGATATCAGACTGGCAGGCCTGTAGAGGATGTTTGAATCCTCTATGCCAAATGCTTCCTCTATGTGTTGAAATCTGTACATGCTGAGGAGTTATGGATCTTCATTTTAGGTATGTAGAGACAAATCTTGAAAGATCTTTAAGCACATTACTTAAAGTAATTTGTGTAGAATTCACAAAGATTCATCTGAGCATCAGGTCCCCTTTTTTTATTTTTCATATATATATGAACAGAGAATTAAATCTTTTAACTTAAATCATAGAGAATGCTAAATTATGCATTTAAACTTTCAGAAACCAGCATGAATGGTTAAGGATAAAAAAAATCCCTTTCTAAACTTTCAAATCCTCTTATTAATATTATCACCAAATAATTGTACCAATCATCATCAAGCATTCTCACTTCAAACTATTTTCATGTAGACTTCTGTGTACCATGCAAAACTAACAGCTCAATTACACCCCTTTTCAGACAGAGTAATTAAGAAGCACGCCGAAGAAATGTGTGATCTGCAGACACTCTTATGCCTTTATCTTTTACAATGTTCCTTGTGCAACAAGACCTGAAAAACTCTTCAGAAGTGTAATTAGTATACTTTTCAAGGGTCTCCTGTTGGTGTATACAAAAGGAGTGTACAGTTCTTTTCAGATGCTTTCTGTCTAAAATCATAAGCTTCAATAACAATGCAAGTCAATATGTATCTTCTGCTCAGGATCTTTACAGCACAGTTGCCTTTTATACATTTTAAGGAGAGATTTTGCCTGTTGTGGTGCCCTACCATTGGTGCAAAAGCTTCTACCTTAGCCCAAGGCTGTAATGACATTGCATAAGTAATCAAAACAAACTGATAAAAAAATTGAAGAAAAAGTCATTAAAATAATGTTGGCATTCTAGTAGTTCTACAAAATGGTTATCTTATTACTCATTAACTTAATATTAAAATACATATACAGATGTGACGGAAATGAAAATAAAATATACTTTATATATATATAGATTTTCATCTCAACATGGAGTAATAGGGAATCTAAATTTTAGGTCTGACTACTGAAAAAGCATGTGTCATCTGAGAGGGGCTCTCTAAGCAATTAATAGAAAGGATGGATTCTATAATACAGGATTAATTAATTAAAACAATAATTTTCAAGTGTTACTCAACAAAAAATGCTGCAGATAGGACCTAGTCTTTTCTTAAACTAAAGCATTTTCTTCCACATGGAATTCATTGCTCCAGTATCTATCACCACCCAAAAGGTAATCTGTGTCTTCAGCTGTGTAATGATAGCCAGAGATGTGACGGATGGGTTTTCTTATCTCACAGTTCAGGTGACACTGCACGCATACAACATGTAATTTTCCCACTGAACATTTTTTAACTGATACGAACTTTCATCTTATAGCCACCAGAATGAAAGTTCTTCCTGGGATTTTTACCACCAGGTCCTCTGATTGGTCCTGATTGGTCACATATTCCAGCTAAAGCTATTTTATTTGTGTAGTTAATTACAGATTTGTTTTTAAGAGGGAAGGAAAGCATGAGAGACAGAAGGCATATGGCACGAGAGAAACAAAATAACTTGTGCTCTAGTTCTATTTCATTTTTTATGTTGTTTTCCTGAACAGTTACTGCTTAATGTAAGAACTGAAACATGAGTTGGCTCAGGTACTTGAATAGCCTGGGTGAGCATCCTAATCAGTAGGATGGAAGGCCATGATAATTCTGTTGGTCTTTATTTACACACTGTGAAAAGAGTCTGAAATTCATACTGCTAGCCTCTGCTTCTAGCAATATCCATCAGTAGAGCCCATCATCCTGGAGTGTTAAGGGAGTTACCAGGGAAGAGTGGGAAGCTTGCATCATTTCAGGCAAAGAAAATAATTGAGCCCCTGTTCAGTACCTCTAAAAATCCTTGTGGTCTGTTTTAACAGAAAACCTGATCCTCTACATCTGTTCAGAACACACCAGATTGCCTCAAGCAACTCTGGTTGATGAACAACTATTTTATTCATTTTAACTGGATTTATAGAAGAGACAGGTGCAAAACTGTAAACACTGATGCACATCTGGACATGCTCAGAATAGCAATGTCTTAGGAGTCAGAGAATCTCTGGATATTACATGTGTCCTTAAAGAGATCAAATAGCTTGCAGAATGAGAGCAGTATCACTTTATGCAGTGCAAAGTCCTCTGGATATTTGCACACCAGCTACTCGGCATTAGTTAAGGTAGGAAAGACCCAGAACATACTGTCCTTTAGCAACTGGCTGGCTGAGGCCCCTTCATTTCTGATCCTCTGAAGTGCAGCCACAGGGGCCATACGTCAAGAGGTGGATCTGGTGCTGAAGCACAATTATAAGAGCCCCAGAAACGTCAGTACAAAGCCTTAGTTTGTGCGTTTCTGACGTGCTTCCCAGATAAGGGCACTTATAGCTCTCAAGAACATTAGGCACAAAAAATTAGCTTGGTTGGGCTTCTTTGCCTTTTATTCTGGGAGTCTAAATTAGCTTTTAATGAAACAGTGGGTGTAGTCTGTCCAAAATTAGTGTAATAACTGGTTATATGCAGTGAATGACTGTGCACTGATTAAACTTTAATGTCAGTGATTCAAACTAACAGGTCTTTGAGTCTGGATCAGAACTTTCTTTAGAATTATTCTGTAGATTTAGCAGGCTCCTTGTTAGACTGGACATAGATCATATGATATGACAGAGGTAATTATAAAATTATGGATAGAAGTGAAATTGAATCAGATGGGTTTTTTAACCAGATCTAGGATTTAGTACAAATACTGTGAAAAGTCTATCAAAGACTCTTATAGCAATCTTTGCAAGTGATCCAGAAATCTTTAAATTATAGCAACATGGTTTGGTTTTGGTGGCTTTTGGTTTGTTTTGGGTTTTGTTTGGTTTTGGGTGTTTTTTTTTTTGTTCCTGTGATGCTATAAAGATAAGTGATGGTGATTTTTTGAGGCAAATAATATTTTTTGATTTTATTAATGCCACTGATGTAGTTGGAAACTCCCATGCCTTCCATTTTCTTACTGGCTGTATGGAACCTGATGCTTTGATTAATTCAAAATCAAAGAAGAAATTGTGATCTGTTCCTTGCTGGTTTTAACTAATAAAAGCATTTCAGTATTTGGATCAGGAAACTGTTGAAGGTTTTCTATATCCAGCTTAATGTCTTACTTCTTCCAAGTAGGTTTTTTTCCTGCTATGATATTGCAAAGCATATATAAATAAATGTTTCATTTTTGCTAGATGTCCAATATCAAATAATATGGTTGGAGCTTTTTAAATACGTGTTATATTAATTACTGCACTTTGATAATATGTGTCAGAGCCAGTAGATAAACTCAGTTAATTTTTCCTTTGGTCTACACTGTGAGAAAATCTGGTTCTTACATTTTCTACTCTGACAGTAAATTCTTTCAACTGTTTTTGTTGTTGTTTGTTACTTTCTTTTTGTGTGTCTTAAATAATCTTGATATATTTAATTGTTATAGAATGATTATTCCATTTTCCAAAAAGCTAGTGAGTGGCTGAATGGCATGATTAGAACTAATAGCATTAAAATTAGTTTCATAGCATTTGAATTTTTTTTAATAGTACAAATATTAAACAGTTCTAACTAATATGTAAAGATTGAGAGCACCTGTTTGATTAGATTGTTAATTGCTACCCATTACTGAGTAAAACCATCAGGAATCATAGGGATAAAAAAACCAAGTTGGGAGAACAATAGAAAATACAGTAATCTTATTTGAAACATCTATACTAAACAATTTCAGGATTTAATGTTTGCATATCTTAAATTATATTGTCTTTACCCTCACTCAAGCCATAAAAATGGGAGATTTAGAGAGTAAACATTTTCTTTAGCAAAATTCATAATGTCTAAAGTGATATCTGTTCTCCTAAGGATATCATATATGACCAGGAAATAACTGCCGTGAAAATGAAGCTCACTTGAATTCCAAGGCTTTATTGGCTAGCTTTTGAAGAAATGAAATAATTTTGAGGAAAAAGAGAAACACCTTTCCTGTAAAATTATTTAATTATTATTCAATTAAGAGTGCTCAGATATTTTTTGATATTGTAGGTGAGGATACACCTCTTGGAACATTGATGTTGTTAAACTGATTTAATTATTCAGTGACTTAATTAGCTAAATTCGGCAAGGAATCTAATGTTCAACCCTTACAAATTAGTACATTGTTTCCAAATATAAAAGGAATGAGTACAACTGAGAAATTCTGCTTCACAATACTTCAAGGAAGTTTTGGAGGAAATTAACAGATCAAAAATAATGACTCTGTGTGCAAACTGTGAGTGATCATGCAAGGAACCATGACTTATTATTGAAGGGGAAAGCTTTTATATGCCTGTGGTCTGTAAGGTGATCTGAATTTCACTGTGTAACTCTCATTCTTCTCCAGTGAGTGGCTGAAGCTTTCTTTTGAGTTTGGCTGGATGAAAATGGATGCTTTTAGGTCATTGACATCTAACATCAGTTGGTTGAGTTTATGCAAAGATTATGTTTAAAGAAATAAAAATGATAGGAAGGAAGAGTGTTACAGATATTCTACTTTTTTGTTTATTGCACTTAAATGGTACGACCCACACTAAGTCATACTTTTGTTTTTACCATACACGGCATAACATGGCCAGGATCTTGACTCGGGTATTTTAATATATCTGATGTTTGAAATGTATGACGCTGAATCAGAAGGGATTATGAAAAGTCTTTCCATTAAAATCTGAATGTTTTCCCAACATGTGAATATTCCCAGCAATTCCAAATGTGTCAACAGCTCAGAAGAAATTTCCCTCTTCACTGTAGTCTTTTATGTCTCCTTTAGCCAACAAGTTTCCAAAAGTCTGATCCAGAGAAACTGAATTAATTAACCAACTATTCCTGTGTATTTTATTTCTTAAATTATGGATAAGCTGGTAGCTGTTCTTTATTTACTTATCATGCCACACAATCAAAATATATGGATACATATGTAGCAGTGGACACATTTTGTCTGTTACTCTGTTCAATGCACAAACACTCCATATCACATATCTTTTTTTTTTTTTTTTTTGCTAATTTATGAGTTAATTTAAGAGAATCAAAAAGAGGCTAGAAACATTTTTCTGTCTCCTCAGGAATGTTTACTTTGACTAGTCACTTCTGTTCTTAAAGTCAAGGGCAATGCAAAAAAAACCAACCAATCCAAAATCTCAGAATAGTCAAATTAAAAAGGAAAAAAGAATCCTTAAAAAATGGCATGAGATAGTAAGGAAATTTTCCTTTGCAGAGGATTTTATAAGGAAAAACTTTGTCTTAAATAGCTCACTTTTAAGTAGACAGAGGTGATTAAACATCCTGTTTTTCATTATTGTAAATAACTGGCAGCTATTCACACTATAGGTAAAAGCATAAATATTTATGCACAAGGACTTATTTTAAAAATGTATGCAGAGACAGCAAGAGTAAGTTTATCTGAAGTGCACATGAAAGGAAAATAGAAGTGTTATTTATATTTTCTTCTTAAAAAAAAACCAACTCTGTTTTTCTTTTTCTTCTTTGGATAGAAGAAATTGCTAGAAAGTCATCTCTGCTATTTGTCTTTTTTTCTTTGTGGAAATCCAGTGATCTTGGAACCTGTTTTGCTAAGGTTTGGTCTGGCCTGTAATTTGTATGTATCATGTCTTGTATTTTGGTTAGTCATAAAAGTTTCTTTGGAAGCTGATATATTGTCTCTGATGTCTTGAACTTAATATTCTGCATGAATTACTGTACGATTACTAAATTCAGAAATGAGTAAATTTTGTGTTCATATAAGTTTTTGTATCTTTGTGATCAAAATTCATTATTTTTATCATGAGCTCCGTGAATTTGAGGTGACCTCTGTACGTGATTGTATACCATTTGTAAAAGTCACTATTGATGCTTTACTTTTGTATTTTATCTCTTCAAGTGACAAGTTCATTTGTTTATCAAAACATGAATGTATGAAAAAAATAAATAGAAAAAAGCCACAGAACTGTCTCTAATTCAACTTAAAAAAATTATATTTTTTAAATTCTTCTTGATATCCTAGTTATAGTCTAGTGAACATATTTAGTTAGCCTGATCTTGGGGGGTTTTTTTTGGGTTTTTTTTCTGGGTACAATCCAGTTCTACTACATTTTCCAATGCCTTCTGGCTAATTTTAAGTGGTACAAATTAGAAGTTCTAATCAGTCTACTAAAAAATGTAATCATAATAATGGTTCATTAAAAATTAGGGGATTTCATGCATCATATAGTTTTGTGGGTTTTTATTTAAATTCTCATAAAGAATGTGTAAGTTGCATTCTCAAAGCAACTGTACTACAGGGACAAATGTAGTAAATAAAGATAAAAAAAAATACACTACTGATAATTTTCAGTCGTATGTTATCAGGTGGGTAGTAGAAGTATGTAGATGTTCACGGTCTTATCAACTTCTGATAAACAGTGCAAAGCAATTTCTTTTTGGCAATTTCAGTAAGAGTTATGTTCTGCCATGATTTCAGTTCCTGAATCATTTCCTGAAATCCAGTGTCTGATCTCTCTGAGCATAAGAGCAAGATGTGGGTGCGTTGAGGGAATAATCTAGGAATTGTTTCATACCTTCTAATTTCTTTCACTAGTCTAATATACATCAAGTTGGAGCAAGGCTATGTGTCAAATCTAATGACTGGGACATCTTCACAGGAAGGGACGATTCTGAATTCCAGTTTCTACCAGGATGGAGTAATAATTTAACTACTACGGCAGTTAATGGAACAGAAAATGCAGATCAGGGCTCAGCCTCCCATATGAATATTCTAACAAGTGGCTGAAAAGCAATTATTATTCTTTATTCAATAAATGTGTAATTATTTTCTACGTAATGATACGGTTTCAACAAGCCAGGGTGAGAGTGCTCTGCATGTAGATAGCTCAGTTACTATGCTAGAAAGCTTGAAATGTGGGTTTAATTCATCACAGGTCAAGTAGGGGAACTGAACTTGATAATCACTTATCCTGAGTCATCGGATAAATGTGGCTGCTTAGTGATACAGGGTGAGGGGGCTTTCTGTAAGCGATTTAAGAATAATGCTAAAGAGTCACAGGCTTTACCAGGATGCTTTCACCTTCTCACACTAAGGACTAAATACTCACAAGGATTTTCAAAGGCAGAATTTTAAGCTGCCAAGAAATTTGTCAAACATAAAACATGAGATTTAGGATCAGCATTAAGAAAGTATTTCATTAAGACTTGTGCAGGCAGGATAAAGACACCAGCATCTTTTGATGAGCTCAGTACCTGGAAATGCCTGAACAAGTTTGGTTTGGGGTGTTTGGTTTTTGTTGTTTGTTTTGTTCCTCCTTATGAAGCCCTTTCTGGGCTGGATGCCTCCACTGATTCTTATTAGCATATAGGGATTAGTTACAGCTGTGTTTTAAATAGCTGGTTTACCAACAGAGGAGAGTGGATAGAGGGTGGACTGCATGAATTGCAAATACTCAGAGCTATCCTGGGTTGATCTATATTTTATGCTATTTCTCTTTATTTTTATTTTTTTTTTGAAATCTAATAGTTTTGTTTTGGGGGTAATTACCTTAACTAGTAAGATTTTAAGAAGGAGAAGTCATTTTAAATATACAGTGAGATTATAATTATTACCAAGCCATCATTTATGTGCAAAATGGACACTGCTCTATTAAGGAATCAAAATACATGTTTAGCCACACTGCACAAGCACACCTGAATTTCAACATCTTAAGATTGTAAAGTGGCTTGTTAAAGTTCTTATGCTGAACAAAGGACCATTTTGTTGAAGATAACTTGGGACATGAGTGAGGATAGGAGTAGAAAGGTTCAAGGTGACTGTGGCATGTAAGAATCTAGGGCCAGAATGCTATCATTTCTGGTTCAATGCCTTATCTAAGTCTGATTGTCTCTTTATGTCTGGGTCATATTCACCCTCAAGCAGAGTCACTGAAGCAATACATGAGCTTGATTTTTTCATCCTCATCCAGTTGACCCTGCTACAAAACCCTATTTTTTAGGACATTCTTTTGATGTAAACTGACTTCCTTTTGGCAGAAGGTATTAAATAAGATAAATTATTCTTATAAAATGTAGTTGTAGCATAAACATGAAATAAAACATGCTGAAACTCCTATTGTTGAAATATAGATGGTCCTGCCTCACAGATTTTGATTTTGGATTCCCCATGACTGCATGATTTTGCCTTACTCTCTTATTTTGCTTTGTAATGCTCATGTAAATGCTGTCTCCTTGGTTTCTATAGCACTATATACTTCCATATAACAGTCTAAAAAGTCTCAAAAATGAGACAGAAATAGCTTATGAAGAATATTAGAATAATATTAGGAGTATGTATTTGACTCTGAAACATGCAGTTTTATCAAGCCACAAGAATAGATGCAAGCACACTATCATATAACATGAAACTGTGGAATGCCAAGGAAAAAAATTATTGAATTGACTTTCAGTAGTGTATAATTATTTAAAAGATTGATGGAAAATTGTACTCAGAAAGCACTGAAATCAGTAGGAAGCCGGTATTAAATACTTCAATCTAATATTTCAATAAGTAATTGGTAAAATAAGATTTTTTTATTTTATGGTTTCTTGCACCTGCTGCTCTCTCTCAAATGCTAGTGCTGCCGTGAGTGGTTACTAAGGAAACAGAGATTCTTGGATTTAATTAGGACTTGTCAGGTAAAGCTCTTTAGGTTATTTGAATGGGTTTTTTTAAAGAAAAAATTCCGACTTTCAAAATAGAGTAGTTTAAAATCAGTCTGCACATATCTTGTTACTGATAAAAGCTCCCAAACAGTTTTAAAATAGCCTGTAGCACTTCTGTCTTATTTCTTCACTTAAAAATAAACAAAAGAAACCCCTAAATAAATACATGCAATCAAGAGGGAGAAGAAGGGTAAAAATAACAATGAAAATGGCCACTTCTAATTTATCCTTTATTCTGCAGTATCATTTAAGAATGAAATTAAAATATGTATAAAATAGCATTTGAGGTCCATTTAAAGTTCTTGTCTGTTATAACCTCTATCCCTCTATCACAGTAGGAAATAATATCTGCTTATAACTCACTTGGGTATCAGTATACACACTTCACTGATAGTTCAGGTTCCAAGATTTCATGTTGAATGAGTTTATCATATTGGATAAACTTTCCAAGGGGAAAAAAACCTCATTATTATTACAGTGATAATGGAATAGTCTCGAATTTGGGGGGGTTTTTTGGTTTTGTTTTTTTATTTTCACAACAGATTGCTTACAATTTAAAATACTTGATAGAATCAATAGTTAACAAACACATCAAGGTAAAATGGTTCATTATCGGGTTTTATTATTTTTTAACTTCAGTTAAATTTGATTTTTTTTAAAAGACTTATTACAGATACTAAGAAGTTTAGGCAGTCTAAATGCTTTTGAAATTATACCTAGAAATTTGGAAATAATTGGGAATTTGTTGAAAAAAATTAATAACTGAGAGGATAAGAATTCTAGGCTAGAAATATTAGCCAGATTACTGTGTTCTCACTGCGTACTTCAAATCACGGTTACCAGCAGATCGTTAGGTTACAGAAAAGACAATTTAGTGTCTCATAAGTGAGCCACTCAATAGGCATGTGGTTTAGTATGATCACAAGTGAGGGGTCTAGATCCAGAGATGAATTAGATTGATTCCTGCTTGAGGTTCCTGGCCACAGATTCTTCTTCACATCTCCCTTCCAATGGTCAACTGAGGTATCAATTTGAACCTTGTTATTTTGACTGATTAATAAAGGCAACTGAATGAGGTGATTTATCGCATTACTTCTTAGTGTGCTGTTAAGACAAGACAGACACTATATAATTTTACCTGTTAGATTTGGCTGGAGCTTTGCATGCTTGGTTTTGCAGCTAATTAATAGAAGGGATATTTCATCAAAACAATGTATATCTAATATTATGACCACAAAGCATAATCTTTTAGTATAAAATATGCTCTATTTCTGCATCTTATTTCCATGATAAACTGATTATGTGAATTCTATGACAGCAGCACCTGTACCCTGTAGAAGTAACAGAGCAACTGATATGTCAAAATGTTCCTCAATCCTTTTTACTGGCGAGGTGGATACATCAAAATTACTACTAGAAATCCAGCATATTTTTATGAAATTGTTAGAGCTTTTGTTATGATTCAGGAATATGATTTGGTTTATGTGCATGCTTTTTCAGCTGGTGGATGGATACTTTAGAGATGCCAGGTACACAATATTAAAAAAAAGAAAACACCAAACAAAAAACATCTTTAAATTTAAACTGGTACAGCCTTAATGTTAAACACAGTTTAAAAGACGACTTCTTTTAAGACAGTGCTGTTCTCTTTCTCTTCTTATACAAGTCTCAAAAATGTTACCAAAACAACCAGAAATTTAATTCACTTTTACAAGTTTTCTTGAAGGTAATTAAGAGCACATGTAATTTAAACACTCCTCCCTGCATTTTGGACAGTAAAGGCCTAAAGAGAAAAAAAAAAAAAAGTTGCACTGCTTTGATTATAAATTGAAAGATGATATCAGCTGCGTTATGCATCTATAGGATTAGCATATTGAAAGATAATGTTTCTTAGATGGTATGGTTTCACAGAGATTTGTATAATTTTTAAATGCTGCTTATGGATTGTCAGTATGTAATTTGTATTCTGTTTAACGACAGCACTGCAGTGCAAGTGGAAAGAAATATTATCTTCACATTATATGTAACAGCTTGTTCAGAGATCGGGGATCAGGATGCATGTAGATATTTCAATCCCAGCTACTCTTTATCAAAGATGGACTGCTCCATATATCTTTCAGAAGGAAAGTTTATGAGGTTCTTTAATGACTTCTCCAGTAGTGCAAGACCTTATCATGTAAATTATCCTGTAACACTTCATTCTAGAAGCTCAGCATAATTCAATTTGCTGAGTGATAGAAGAGTGTACAAGATACAGGAGGAATAATCTAATTCTTGCTCTCTTACTTGTAAGTATAGTAATTACCTGGGTTGTAACCTTGACCCTTGCTATTTGTCAGTCCTTGAAAATGACTGTGACTGAGTAGCATTCCTCTTGCAATTAAATGTAACCTATGGTTTAATAATGTTTCCTGTTGTCAAGCAACAAATCCTCTAGCAGGTCTTAATGTTCTACAAGTCAAATTACTAGAATTGATAAAAAATATTTCAGTAAATAAAATGCATCACAATTTATCTTCCTCTACAATCAAACACAGATTATCTCACAATAATGAAATTTAAAAATGCAATTAAAATGCTCATTTTTTGAAAGCACAGTTAATGTTTTAGGAATATAAACAACATCTGTATGTTATTTTATTACATTTATATATATACACAATGACAACTTATTTTCCTATGTGTCAGATAATAAAGTAGATCACACCGTTGTGCATTTATCTTAGACTGCTTAAATCAGTCAACACAGCCATAAGTACAAGTATATGCATTATTTATGTGGGAGGGTAAGACTGTAAATAAAGAATACTAAACAGTCTGTAGGACAACTGTTGTTTTTACATTTTTCATTCTCCCTCATGAAATGAAATCTCAGTCAGTCAGCTTTTGTTTGTACTGACATAATATACTGTTGGCCTTAGTACCTGTATATGATCAATGAATTGTAACTCCCATTTAAAAAGGGGCAAAATAAACTAGGAAGTGAGGCAGGCAAGTTGGGAAAGGCAGAATTATACTGACATTTGGGACCACCACTGAACATGTTTTGAAAATGAATGTCAAATACTGTTTGTTCACTTTTCACAGGTGCTTCATCATTGTAAAATTACAAAAGACTTGGAGTCATAATTTCTCACATAAGAGTGTACAAATCATTAATTGAAATGAAATCTACATTGCTTAACACAAATATCTGGTTTAAATAAGCAGAAACAATCACAATGTTTTAAAAACTATATTTGATAGGAAATTATTCCATATGGTTTTCATTTGATAGTTCTGAATGATCAGTATCAAAACTATTCATTGGACTATACTAGTTTCAATTAAATTTTAATAAGCAAAAGGCTTTTACATCCATAGTGTTCATCCCACTCAGGAAAGAACTTAATACATTTGATTTGTATGTGGATTAGGGTATATGAAACGTTGTTAAGCATGCTATTCCATATTAAAAAAACCCTAAAACTTAGTATATAAGAAACGTGAGTTTCATTCTTTGCTCAGCTTGAATTGAGGTGGGTATTTGAAAATTATTATCAGCTTTCTTCCTTTTTTATGAGAACGTTGGAAAAGGTGGGGTTTTTTTTGTTGATGCAAATAGGTCTGGTTGTAAAATTTGAAACTAAGTGGTATGGAAAAAAAAATTACCTTCCCACTCTTATTTAGGAATACTTTTGAAAAATTACAGACTAACATCTCTTTGATAGAGAAGAGGCATCCATCTAGGCACAGTGGAAATGGCATTTTTTGTTTATGTTCAAATATCATACTCCAATCATAGTTTTGAAAGTGAAGGTGTTACTTACATATGCAAACTTGGAGGGGAAAAAAACCCCAACATTTAGTCAAGTCCCTTATTACTTCTGCCAATTTTTGTTCTTTCCTTAACAAGATAAGTCATCAAGTGGTCTAACACATATTTTTCGACTGGAAGGAAATACAACGAAACTTTAATAGATATATTGCATGGATGTACATACCTTTCTATTGCAATAGGCCTTCCATTTCTGTTTTTAGTCTGCCTTTCCCCTTGAAACTTGTCACGTATACACACTGGTGCTGCTCTGGTGCAGCTGACATGTCTTGGCCAGGTATTTCTAGAGCTCTTATCCTTGCATCTTTGTGGCCTCGCACTGGTGCAGTTTGAATCATTGTTATGATTAACATTGTCTTCTTACTGCATTGCTTTATGGTTTCAGTTTGTCTTAATGCTCCCATCTCCTCCTCTCCCCCAGTCTACCTGTTGGTTTCCAAATTGTTGACTAAAACTACAAGCAGCACAATAGATAATAAGCAAATCACAGTAACTTTAATATCCAATAAATATTGCCCAGCAGCAGATGTGCTTAAGATCTAGCAGTGAGGTAGTGCACAGCAATTGTACCTAAGCATCAGTGACAGTGGTGTCATGAAACAAAGACCAATAGAAACCTTGAGTAGGCGTCAATGGAGGGTATTATTGTACAAAGGAAAAAATGTTAGAGTGTTTCTTGCCTGTTTGTTTCTTTCATTTTGGATGTGACTCTGACCTTGCTGCAAAGGAGAGAAACCCCAGTAGAGAGGAGTCTCATTAGAGGGCCCCTGCTACTTCTGCCAAACCTCTTCCCTCTCCCTGTTGTTTTGCAAGATGACCTTGAAGTAGGTATAAACCATCAGCACACTACTGTGTGAATAAAGCTTTCTGCATATCAACCAACCTCCACTTCCCTTAATCAACAGGATTATTTATTTATTGAACTATAAAAGGCAAAATTAAATAAACTTCTGTTACTTCAAACTGGTACTGGTCTGAAAATATATGTTCTAAGCAATATGTTTTGAAAATCTTTCAGGTGAATAAACTTTATTGCTGTACAATGTGAATGAACAATTTTTTATTTGATAAATATGTAACTGAAAAATCATTATGTTTGATATATCTCATGCTAATACAATAGATAATTATAGTTTTCTCTATATAGGCAATTATATAAAACATTTTAACTCCACAGGGGTTTGCAAGATCTAGCCTATTTCAATGATAATGTTTACACTGTGTGTGCACCTTTTCTTACTTAAAATCTTGAACTGGGTTTTAAGCCACAGAATCCATGTACAGACATCCAGCCTTCAGTTTTTGTGTGATTCTGTTTCATGAATAAATTTTGCAGAGAGGGTTTGGGTTTTTATTTACGTAGCTCTGATAAGGGGAAGATTTTTCTTTTGTTCTCAAAACCTTCCTGTCGAAGATTTCCAAACCTGAAGAGTAAACATCATGCATTTCATCTTTGAAGTGCTTTCCTAACATCTAACTTGCCCTTTAGAGTTTTGCTTCTTTGTAAAGTCTTTATCAGAATTAAATCCCTGTTTCTTGCATCATTTTAGATACCTGCACACCAACACTGACTCATGTATATAGACTTCACCTCTACGCTCAAAATAAACTGCATTGTATTATTTATTTGTGTTTAGAAGCTTGAATACATCAGCTTCATTTTAAATCTTAGGTCTTCCCTATATAAACATAATTTTAGTCAGCTTCTTCAGCTTCTTCCTTTTATTTAATATTAAACTAATTCATGAGACTGTACATGAAGAAAAGTCTTGGGAGTGATCAAGAGTGTGCTGGGTACCAGTATATCCATTTCCTGTCCGTTTTTATGTAGTCTCCTTATCCTTTCACATGCAGGTTGTAAAATGAACTTCCAATATATTTAATTCTTAACATTTGAAGGTAACAACTTTTATTCATATAGACAGCTAAAATTCTGTCAAAGGCCTTTCTTGTCTGCTGCTTTTCCTTTTGTAAACTGGAGAATATATTTTTTTTTTTCAGAGATCTGTTTATGACTAAAACAGGCTATTGAATCTAGGGTAGAATTAGAATTGACCTCTGCGTACAGCCTCCATCATAGTTATTCCTTCCTCCAAATTTACATTTTTATTTCTAAAAAATTATCAACCTGATTAAGCAGCTGCTCACTCTGCTGTAGTCTCTGTTGATGTCATGTTCAGAAGATGTGGAGTAACTTGGCAAAATCTGTGACACAACCTGTGAAACAGATCTGAGTGAAGAGAACAACTAGTTGTGATCTTCTGTACATCCTTACTGAGAGTGTCATGGTATCCATTTGTAATGTTGTCTATGCAAGTCTTCTGCTCATCAAAACGTATCACATGGAAGCTGGTTGTATGAGCACCTATCTCCATAAAAATTTGTGTTCTGTCAAGATGACTGAGAGGTACATAGGTACATAGGTACTCTTCCATTGTTAAGATGCCACAGATTTACCTCTGTCTTTGGTCCTGATTCAGCTTTACCTCAGACTCAGACATACTGCATAAGATTAAAGGAGCTGAAATTTTCTGAAATTTGGATTTTTGCTTTTTATGCACAGATATTTTTAGGTGCATATTTCATTTTTTCAACTTTATTCAGAAGAGTAGATGTAATTGTCTATATATGAAGAAAGACTTGGCTTTACATCTCTGATTCTTATAGATAAAGTTTACAAAATCTTAAATTAAGTCTGCATTTTGCATATCTTATATCTAGCAATATATATATATTTCATAAAAATTCCATTAATGGTCTTGTTTTTTTCATTGAGTCATATACCCAGAGTTCAGACCAATAGTGCTTCTGTAAAAAGGTAGTGTTTAAACACATCAAGTGTCTGAACTGAAAAAAATATCTGGAAGAGTTAAAAAATACATCTGTACTATGCTTTTTCTTCATGGTGTAAACAAGGTTGAAACAAAACACTGAAATATTTTGATACTATTTTCTATAACATGGAGAGAAGTCCTTATCAAATGTATTATACAGAAAAAATAAACCACCCAACATCCATCTTATACTGAGTTTTCAAAAGAGAACAATGTGGACTAATTATTTTCATTTTTTCCTTAGCCAACATATCCCAGTGGGAACAGAAAGTGCATTAAAGTGGGTTTTGGGGTTTTTTTTTGTAAAATATCTAAATTTTCTTCCACTTTGCAAATCAAATTTGTGACTTCAAAGTCATTAGTAGAAATAATGCATGCAACATACAAAACATTCCTTTCTCTCTCAAAAATACTCAGCATAATTTAAGATTTTCTACTCTCTTTTATTTTTTTTTCCCCCTGATGTTGACACCGCGAAACAGCCATTAATTGAAGAGAATGTGAAAATGTTGCCTTGGATTTGGAAATTTTCCACTGGAATAAAATCATTCTGACTGTGACAGCCATGATCATGTCTATGCCACCTCTTGCTCACTTCTGGAATAAAATGAAAGAGAAAATGTTTTACTTGAAGAGATAAATTCAAATTTAAGGACTCTAAGTAGACCCATCTATTCTTTTGTAGCTTAAGGGACTTCAGATTTGAACTCTGTGCAGCAGAGCTGCAGATATTAGGTACTGAAGAGGAAAAAAGGGGGAGGGGGTAGGTAAACACCTGATGGCTGTGTCCTCCTGAATGCTTAAACTTAAATTACTATATACCAAGTTGGAATCTTTTTGGTGTGTTAAGTGAGGTAAATTTACTGTAGGAGGGAAAACCTCAGATGCCTACTGTCTGTGAAGAGTTGATTATGACAGTAACCTATTGCCTATTTCTTGCAATTATACTAAAGAACACAGGGGAATAGTTACACTTTAAGTTACTTTTGAATTGAAATTTTTGCTTAAGCAATTTATATTCCTGTTTTGTTTTGTTTTATACAGAGTATATCATACATAGAGCCCTTCAGACTAAGATATTTCACTGTTAATGCTTGATTAACGCTTCACCATTACTGTTTGATGGTGAAAACACTGCCATTACATATTTATATAACCAAGCTACTGTTTTGGTTATATAAATCTCAGCAGCTTTCTATTACTTGGGATATGGTACCTCTGCTAACTTCAGAGGGATTCTGTTAACTACAGTTAAGGTGGCTGCATGTACAAAGCCCACAACAGATGCAAGTTGGGTTTTTTTTGTGCTGTCTTTTGTCAAGACATTTTTTGTGCTATCTTTTGTCACAGAAACAAAAAGGTAAGGGTTATAACTTCTTTTCTCAAAGACATATCCTTTGGTTTGCTTGAAGCTTTTTTCACTTTGCAGCTGAAATGTGGAGTGCAGTATAATTAGTGATGAGATCATGGGCAGTTAATTTGTGTGGCCATTTCTGAACAGAACTAAGTGCAAACAGAATGTCGTAGCATATATGTTGAACTTTTTAGCCCACACTAGCACTTACATCATCATAGATATGCTATTATTGGTACTCAGGATAAATCAGATATGTCTATGGAGGTAGTAATCAGAGATCTGAACTGTTAGATAAACATGCCATTAATCACACTGACCTGTAATAGATGTGATTATTGCTAAGCTAAAAATATGTTGTGTTCATGAATATAATTTTCTTCATTCATGGAATTCAGAAAAGTATAACATAGCTTATATAAATGCAATGCAAACTGTATATATATATGTAAAAAAAGTTGCTGAATTTCTAAAGGAACTAAAACTAATATAGTGGGTATGAAAATGAATGAAGAAATTGCTAAATGATAATAAAACCAAAGCTGTTGCTGTGTGTAGATGGCATTTGTGAAAGCCTTGCTGTAATTATGGGCACAGTTTATAACTGATGATTGGTTTGGTTGAGATAAGGAATGAACTATGATGGTACTATTCATTAACATTTCAATGTGTTGCAATATGGAGCTTATACTGGAATTGCATAAATCAGAGTAGAGCATGCAGAATTCAGCACTCCTCCCAATGTCTTCCACAGCAGTGAAGAGCTGTGCAAATAACAAGAGGTATGCAAATAGCACAGCAAGTTAAACCTTTTAAAAAGTGAAAAATAGTCTGCATTCAGTGTATGTTTTCAGAAACAAATGGAAAGACTGCGTCTCTGCACACCTTCTATGTTTTTCTTCAAGAAGGCTACAAAGGAACTTTTATTTCTAGTACTAAGGTAAATCAAAGCATAAGTGTGGAGGAATTGAGGGTTGGGTTTTTTTTTCATGATTGAAAAGTCACAAACCAGAGTCATGGCTGAGCTGGAAAAGCAAACAAGTGCTCCAGCTTCTCTGCTTATTTTATTCTGGATGATATGCTCTCCCAGCAAGTTGCATTTCTTTCAAAGGCCGTATCAGAAGTACGATCTTTGTGTGACAAACTCAAGAAATCGATGTTTAGATTCTGCATAAAAAAGTGCCTGTTTGTGATACACGGTTTGCAATAGTGTTGCAGTTTATTTAATTAATGAGTTTGCATTTCATTATCATTTGTGTGTTTCACTGATTTATCTAATGGAGGAATCTGACCCTTCCACATCTCCTGAGGGAAGGGGAATTTCACTGTGGCTTGAAAGGAACAAAGATGTTACACTGCTGTTTCAGCTTTATAATCACTAAGGTTTTTTCAGCTCTCCTGTCGACACCCCGTTACAGTTGTCATGTATAGGTCTTCAAAAATACTGGCAGCCTTTTCATATTTCTCTAAGAAATAAAAGGAGCAGCTATGTTCTGAGTTATTCTGTTATGTCATGGTGCTTCTAACAGTAGAGAAAAAAGCATTTAAATGTTTAAAACAATTCCCTTTTCCCCCACTGCCTTCCACTCACCCTTTCTCTCTCCCTTAGTAAAATCTGACACTGTCATTCACGGCCTATTTAGACAGAGGTTACAGGCTATGCTTTAGCCATAGGTGAAATATGACCTGGAGCAAACCTTCCAGTCCAGGTTTACATCTTTTTCATGAATATCAGTCATGCTGAATGATGCTAGATTAATTTGTTTCAAAATGTAGACATGATTGCACTGAGTTAATTTTATTTTCAATTTTTGTGAAAATATTTCTTATGATAACAGGTTTATGACATTTCACGGTCATTGCAATAACTGTCAAAGTGTTATATAGCCCTTGAAAGATAATAGTAAACAGAATTACTTGTGATTTTGTTAGCTTTTTGAGATTTCATTTGCTAGCAACAATTTTTCATGATTACAGCTCTAGTAATCTATAAGCAAATAGAGCAACAAACAGGCAACGAAATGCAGAATACTGAAAAGGCTGAAGTAGTACATGAAGGCACAAGATACTGTAGCGTCCCTTGAATTTTAAGAATTAAAGCTAAATTCTCATGACTAAGGTTATGCTCCTGTGAATGTTCTATCTGCGCCTAACATCATTCATCAAGATACCTTATCTGAGAAAAATATGATTATTCTTGTGTCTTGGTGCTCTTTCATTCCCATGCATATGGCACTTCAAGAAACAACAGTAGATGATAAATTCATACTCTGGTTATAGAGCCATTCCAGACAGCCAGGGGGGACTTAATTAATTCCTTTTAGGCCTTTTGCATTGAACACATTCTCATGTATGAGTGATAATCTCAATTTGCCAGGGCTGCAATACAGAAAACTGTGTGGCTCCATTACCGTAAAGGATATTTATGGCTTCTGTGAACTGTTAGGATATGACTGAGTATAGTCCTATATCAAAGGAAAACTGAACCTTTATACTGATTCTGTTGGAGCCATTCCCTATTTAGAATATCAAATCACTGGTTTCTTTTTTTAGTTTTTTTTATAATTCAAGATTTTTTTCTGTTCTGTTGCAAGATCTAGGGATATATTCAGAAGTTTACTAGGATTTTAAGTGGCTAAGTATATCATTAATGCAATTATACCATACTAAGTTGATATCAGTCATAATTTTTGGTGATTCTGTAACATCAGTCCTTCATTATCTATACTTGCTGGCACCAGTTTGACAGTAGGGAGCCAGAGAATTCAGAACAGGATTTAACACATGATTTGTCATTCTTAAAGTGAGATTTCACCTAGCAGTATGATATTGAGGGCTGCTTTAGTAAATGGCAGCAGTGTTCTGCTGAAGACATAATTAATGCCTGTGCTAAAATCCCTAGGGTATAAGTATCACTGTCTTGGTACTATATGCTAGCTTGTTTGTGATATTTATTGCTCTTTTGTCTTTCCTTTGCTTTTGGTAACTAGGATTTCTACTCTGCAGCTGCAAGATACTTTAGATTGTTGTTGATTTACCTTCGTCTTGTGTAACAGAAATTTATTGTGAGTTGTTTTATGGCTTTTGCTTGTTCAAGTGGAATACAGATAATGCAGTCTTGTAAAGCACTTGGTTTCAATTGCTAATCTTTGACAAAAGTCACCAGAACTGTGAGAGTTTGTGTTTTGTTGGTTATTTTTGTAAGGATGTGTGAGAGGAGAGGAGAGGAGAGGAGAGGAGAGCATGAGGCATAAATGCCTATAAATATTTCCAGAATTTTAATCTAAAACTGTGTTTAGGAAGTTGAGTAGCTTCATAATCCATTTTTCAGTTGGGATAAATCTTCATGGCTTCACAGCATCATTGGTCCTGTGTTGTATAAACAGATGAACATCTGCTTTAGTAGGAAACATCACAAATACTTCTGAGAGGCTGTCGGTAGGCCTGTGCCATTCCTTACATTCCTTACAACACTGTCTTAAGAATGAAAAGAACAATTCTGTTAGGGACACTATATCTGTGACGGATGACTAGATTTACCATTTACCTGTGTGCAGAGAAAAGACAAAAGCATGACAATTACTTTATTAAGTTCCTAGTCTAGTAAAGTGTGTAAATGGACATTTAGCTTCAAGGAGCTGGGCAGTTCTACTGTGCTTCCTTACATAGGCAGGTACTTAATTATTTACTTACATGAAGGATTCAATTGCACTGCTGTCTTTTCTGGTTTTCTCCTGTCCAGTTTCTGTATTGGAATGAGGATGTGATTAGGATGAAAGTCAGCCATGTTCTTTTCGATTAAAAATTCAAATGGGTGAGAGTCATAGGAATGTAAAAAGCAGTCCTTGATACACCAGCTATTCTAGTGCTTAAATAGAAGCTGTATTTCATTCAGTGTTACAGAAGTTGGGTCATTTAATATAGTGATGAGGAAAAGTATTTTTAATTACTCTTATGCATCACCAACCCTACTGAAAAACACAAATTATAAGTTAATGTAATTTGTTTAAGATGACCTTCATGTTAAAAGCAATACCAAACCCCAAAACCCCGCAAACTACACAACCCTAAACAATGGCAGACTACCATGTTTATACATGTTTACACCACTATATTGAATGCAAATTACCTGATTTTGTAGGAGGTCACATCCTTTGTTCATCCTTGTTGAATGATTAAAACTACCCTGGTTCTACTCTGTATGACTTTGGGGCACCAGCACAGATTAAAAAGCAGGTTATAAATCTTTATCACTCACTGCAAACATTATTGTTTGGTTTCGTTTTGGTCATGTTTATGATGATTTAGTTAGAGGATAGAATGCTTTGATGACAATTACCTGGAAAGAACCAGAGGCACTTTTACTTCAGTGTGCATGGTTTCATAGATTTATAATTTTTCATAATTTTAACACATATCAGTATAATTTTCAAGATTATTAAAATAATAGTAAAACCAACTTTCATTTCTAAGTCTTCTAAATGAATATCCCAGTCCTTTTTGCATGGAAGCCCTCTGAAAACTCATAATTAATTCTCATATGGTTTAATAAGTTAAATCTTATTCAACAGTTGTGAATACTAATACTGTCTAAATATACAGTTATTATTCAGATTTTAATTTTCATTGAAAAATGGTATTTTTTCATTTTAATGAAACTGTGGGGAAAAAAAATGAATCAAAAGAAACTTATTAAATAATAACATCCATGCATTGATTTCAGGCTTATTTTAAAGTTTGGGGCTTTTTTCCTTAGGATTGCTGACTTGTGGGGACTTGAAGTGGGAAGCTAACATTCAGAAAAGCTAATGTTCATCTGGGCACACTAGGCTCCTCCTAGGAGAAAAGAATGCTTCAAGAAAGGACAGACTACCTAAATTAAATTCCAAGTTTGCAGTATACTTCGAAAGAATTCCTTTCTGTCTATATCACTAATACAGCTAGATTAATCTCAGAAGGTTAAATCACTGCTGCCAAACCTCTCACATCAGCTCATAGATGATGCCTTTTTTCTTACCCATATGTGAAGAAGAGGCTTATTCACATTATACATTGAAAATGTTCAGTAGCTTTTGATTCTTCCATGGGACCAAAAGTAAAAAAAAAAATTATCTATAAATTAAGCAGTATCACGATACAAAGAAGACTTCTTTGGAGAAGAGATCAAAAGCTGTGTTTGGCTTGATGGTGGCTGAAGACTGTGATCTTTGTGTTCTGACTAACATCCTTTTCCTCTCGGGACTCTACCACAAAGAGGAGGGTTCAGCATGCAACACAAGTGACTCTCTAACACCCTCATGGTCTTTTGGTCTCCTGAGACGTGAAACAATCTCCCTACCTTCATTGACTACCCCTAGTACCTGCTGCGGCTACGATCGGCTTCTATACTTGGCCATAAGTAGAGGTAGGATTAGTACCAACAAGGGAAGGGCAAGGACCAAGTGGCCTGCCCTCACCACTTTCCCATCCCATGGCTTCCCAGCCTGCTGCTCTCGTCACGTTGTACTGGATTGGGACTGAGGCGCGCAGGGGAGGGAAGCAGCCAAAACGCGGTGCTGCAATGCTGGGCTGAAATAGCAGCAGTAGTGCAGAAAAAGCCATCAGATCAGAAATGTGGAAATACATTTATATGCCAAAAATATTTTTTTTCTCCGAGATAGTGAGCAGAGTTGCAAGTGCTTTGTTCTGTACACCATCCAAAACAGCAAAAGCAAAGAATATATTCTGGAGCATGCCTTAAATAAATAGTATATTTGAAGCTTCAGCAACTTCCTCTCTAGTTTAGATTCCCTAGGAAAACCATATAACATTAGAAAAAAAATCATGAAAGTTGTAAATATGCAGAAAACTTTTACGTAGTATTTAGATTTCAGACGTCGGCATAATTTCAGTGCTGTTGCTAAGAAGTAATTACAAGACAAATGGCAATAAAAAAGAGCTTTCCTTAGTTTTTCAACCTTTCTTTTGGTGTGTCATTGTTGATTATTAACTACTGGAATTATTCAGTGCAGTGCTCCTTATTGTCCCTCGGGTACGTGAATGTTTAATTGTTTCAATTAAATTTATAAATTACCATTTAGAAATTGTTTCCAGGATTTACCCCTCTTTTTGCAGATACTTGTCTGGCATGCCTCTAATCACATAGTTGTTTGCTTTGAACTATTCTCGCCCCCAGTGAACTGAAATTATTTTTCTTTGATTAAAAGTCAATGGTCAAAAGATTAAAATAAAAATGCTAATAAGAATTTCACTTTCAATTTGTATGCCCTTCACTGTACCCAGAATCCTGCCTTAGTGCACAGTTCTTTGAAAAAAACATATGAACCATCTTTGCTCAAAGCAAGTGTTTTTGATTTCTGAGAAGTTGTTTAATAGTGCCGAGATGCCCTTTCCTAAGTAGTCAGTAAAATGACATGAGCTGGTAAAGTATCTTGGAGCAGCAGATTCCCTGAAATCTATTTAAATTAATCCCAGTGCAGCTTTCAGTGTTCGTGATCATTCTGCCATTTAGGGCAAGTGTATTCTACAGTTAGAATAGTTCTGCTAATTAATGGTGTGAATTTAAAGAGTATTAAATTCCTGTATGGATGTCTCTTCCCTCCTCTCAAAGAGATGAAGCTAAAGAAGCTTAGCACTACCTGTCTTTTGAATGAGATAATGAAGGAGGTATTTAGTATGTTTTATATTCACATCTTTAGTTACTTCAGCTTAATTTTCTTTAGAATAGAAAACCATGTGCTTGTAAATTCTAAACTTTTAATCACATTATGACTTTCATGATTAACCATTTTACTATTACTTTCAATTACAAAGTGCTCCTAAACTCTGTTCTCTTTCATCAATTTTGTCCCCAAGCAATATCAGGGTGTTACTAGCACCCTTACTTTATGTGAACAATGAACTTCTTTCCTGAACTAATTTCCTTGTGCTTAAAATTTTTCATATCTAAAAGAACATAAAATACAGACAGTGATGAGATTAGACAAATGCTGATGAAGAGTGTAGTAGAATGGCACAAAGGAAAAATTGCAGCAGACATGAAAGATGGATGGAAACGTTATTAAAAATAAAAGGAAAGAAAATTAAGTCAATTGAAATTAAAATATTAAGTACGATGACAAGACAAAGATTATATTCAGCATCACTTTTATTATACTACCCTTATTATAGAATAATACATATAGCGTCAGGTGTATATAGAGTAATATCAGTCTGAAAACAAGCTAAGAGATGATCCTTTGGATTTTTTTATAAAATCTTCCTTATTTCTTTCAAAAAACAGGGAATCTAACTCAGACATATTTCTCAGGTTGCAGGAGATTTTCTGTGGATATGTGCACGTATCTGAAAAATATATCAAGGAGTGAATCATGATGCAAATGCCTTTTCAAATGGAAATCTGGGAATGGAAACAGACACAGAGGGTAGAGAAGGAACAAAAAGAAAGGCACAATGCCACCACTATTTTGTGGCGGTATTTGGTATGGGATAGAAAATTCTAGAGATATGTTGCCTCACATTAGGTTTGGAAATAGGTTTGATTCTATGAAAGGAACCAAATTATCTTGAGTTTAAACTGACATTTCTATGTTTATTTTTCCTTTTTTCCCTTTTTTATTTCCTCTCTCTTGTTCCTTTAATTCTCTAGTCTTCCTTGAAATGATTGGTTAAATTTAAATGTTGATGCTCTTTGAAAATATAGGTTACTAATTTTTGTACAGATTTTCAGAAGCTAAAGCAGCCTTAGGAACATATATAAAATCTGATTAAAACTGAGCTCACAGATGTAATATTCTGGTCAGTGTCCAAAGTAGTGTAAATATTTGGATTCATAAATGTATGTGTAGTATTCCTCAAAATAATCACATAGACCCCTTTAAGAGGTGAGGATAGCCAGATTGTCGGAGTTATTTCACTGCAATAGCTTTGCTGAGGAGACACTTTCTGAAAAGCTTCTCTCCTTGTTCTTCCTTTCTGGCCCAAGCCAGAATACCTTTTGCTAAATTCATGATAGGATTTTATATAATTCAGAGTTGTACGTTTATACAGAGAACTGGCAGAATAATGCCCCTAGGAATCCCTAGCTTTCTGAATCTGGTCAAGCATAGACAATTTTAAGTGTCGTTGAAATTCAGGGGGAACAAGATATTACAGAATCTGTTTCCAGGAGAGTAGTTTTGCTCAACTGATGATTTACATAGCCAGTTACATTTTGTAGCAACCCTACAGAACATAATTCTAGGCAGAAATCGTTAGTCAATCTAATTCAGTTGAAGCAATACAGCACTACATCTGTATAGGGCCAATACCATTTGGAGAAAATAAGTTATCTAGTACTTATAGCTCATTCTTACATTGATATTAAATTTAGATTGTGCTGATTGTGAAAGCTTTGAAGCTGAATAGAATCAAAGAAACTAATTTTATTCTAAAACTCTTGTGTAATTGTTCAGGTTAGAACTCTGAATGAAATCTCTTCCCTGTCTGTGTGTTATTCATGAAGGCCTAAAACTGGCCCTCTGTGACCATGAAGACTACTCTTTTAAAATTCTAATGTAATCCTATTCTTATGTACTGAATTAGGGAGCCATCAGATCAGCACCCATGGAGTGAAGAATTTCAGATGATTACAAGTCTTAATGATTAGCTCCACAGTGTAAGTTCTATGTTGCCTCATTTGATGCAAAAATACTCCTGATGCTCAGCAGATGCCCTACTGTTGTATTTTAATGAACTGAATTTTCACTACATATAATTTTAAAAATTCTGTCCCAACCCCCCTCCAGAATTTTTAATGGAAAAGAATGCTGATTAAAATGTCAATGTCCTTGTTTGAATCCAAGAAGGCTTGCCTCGTAAAGGGGCAAAACATCATATTAAGCCAAAGGACAGTTTTGACTTACTGATAATTGGAAAAAATGGTATACTGCTAAGAGTTTTGAACACTTTCTTCGAGACAGTGATTTTTCTGTCATAAAATGCCATGTTACGCACCTGTTTTATTTAAAAAGCAAGGATTTTACATTATGAGATTTTTCCCTTTAAAAGAGATGCAACATAATGCTTAATTTCCATAACAAAAATAGCTCTTTATTTATAAATTATTTTTCTATTTAAGGATATCTTACTTATGTGTGTGTAAAATGTGTAAAATGTAAAGTGATTATAGACATGTACACGAAGTTTTATATGTATGCATATACATGGTATATTATATCTGCAAGTAATATATTATTTATATGACATTGAATTTTATATGATATAATTATAATGTATAATATATATACTAAACAGATAGAATATATGAAGTGACCTAAGTCATATAAAAATTTTCTTATTCTCTGGTCCATTTCAGTTTTGTATACTAATCTGAATTTGTTTCTCTAGTTTAAGATTTGTACTAAAGCAAAGTAAACCTAAAATAAGTTTTCTTTTAAGGAAAGGTCATTCTCTGACTGGATGTATTTGGCCTCATTTAGATTAGTGCAAACCTAGAGTTAGTTGATTTGCGTCAATGAATAGTATAATTGGCTAATGTAATTGAGAACAAAATTTTCTACCCTAACCTCTGAGAAGCCAGTTTAATTTTCAAGTCTTAGTAGTTTTATGCCCCAGGTATACTGTAATAGTTAGAAATATTCAATTAATTGTATTTCAGTGACTGTGATTTTACTTCTTAGTTTCATTCAATTGTCTTTGCCTCCACAGTTTCTCTCTCCCCCCTGTTTCAAGATTTAATCTATCCAGAAAGTACTGCTGCACCTATTGACTCACAGATCATGCAGGCTATCAAATGTTAGGCTCATAATAAGGTTTGGTGTTCAGTCCTCATAGGCAAAGCAATCATTTGCTGCTGTAAATAAATGCTGAATTAAGCATACCTTTCTGCCCATGAGACATATGTTTTTGTCCAGCTTATACAACATTTGTAGTGATCAGATCATGAAATAAAACCATTAGGAGTATGTAAAAAGAAATGCGATGGGTTTTGTGTAACTTGATTTTCTACCGTTCAGCACTGCATAGCAGTCATGAAGTTAAATATTCAGTGTGATGAAGTAACTAGCAACACTTAAAGTGAAATAGTGGGAAACTAGAACCCTCAGAAATCAGTTGAGCCTTTGGAGTTCTTGAATTACCTGTTTCAAAGCTGGATAAGTAAAAGTTTCTCTGCAGATTGCCCTTTATGACTCCTGAAGGAAAGAATACCTTATAAAATATTGAGGTGCCTTTGTGTAGGCATCTCTGTATGAACCAAAGGCTCTATTCAGTTTTTTGTCGTGGTAGGTTGACCCAGCCATCAACTAACTACCCACCCAGTCGCTCACTCACTTCTGTCCCAGGAGGATGGGGGAGAGAATCAAAAGAGACAAAGCTGGAAAACTGAGGGTTGGGATAAAGACAGTTTCATAGGTGAAGGAAACCTGTGCATGCAAGCAAAGCAAAATAGAAATTTACTCACTACTTCACACTGGCAGGTAGATGTTTAGCCACTTCCTGGAAAGAATGTCCTCAGCATGTGTCAATGTTACCTGGGAAGACAAGTGCCATTACTACTAAGGTGCTCTTCTTTGGGCTTTATTGAAATACCTAAGTACACCTCCAGGTAATGCAGCATAAGACTAAACAGTTAATTAACACACATATAGCTAAAACCTTGATACTTAAATTTTTGATTTTCAATATATACATCTCTTCCAGAAGTTTAATACTTGCTTGTAGAAATGAAGCCAGTGAGAAATAACACTGACCATAAAAAGAATGTCACAGTATATTATAATTTACAGAAGAGAGCAGAAATAAAGGAGAATATGGTAACTAAACAAACTAAAGCTATAAAAACTTTAAGCACATAAACAAAAAGACCAGACATGTATTTTCCTCATTTTGTTTGCAAGATGCTAAATTGGTCTCCTAAGAGTTGCTGCTGGTGCTTTTCCCATTTCCTCAAATCTTTTCAAAATACTTCATCACCCCAAACATTCTTCAGAACCAGAAATTTCATCACTTAGTGTAAATTTTTTAGAAAGTGCTTGTTTTTAGAGGAACTGGTAATATAAGAACTGATAATTTTAGAAAACCACATACAAAAATAACCAAATAAACAAAATCTCAAGTTATTACATATTCTTAAAAATATTTCAACACTCTGGAGTTTATTTTAACTTTTGTGTATGTCTTCTTATTCTTTATTTACATTAGGTTTTTCCCCTCTCTTTCCTAAATGCTTCTTATTACAAATGATTTGGTTGGCTCTGTCCATTTATTCATATTTATTATTTTTGCAAACTTTAGCGCTGTTAATTATATATATATATATGAATTTAGTTTATCATATTTTCTATTGATTTCGTGTTTAATACAATTTTTTCTTACTTTTTTTTTCAGTTTAAACTGTCTTTAGCCATTTTTCATTTTAGTCTCTTCCCCCTACAATATTTTTTTTGCTTGTGTTTCTTATTTCTTTTTCTTCCATTCTTCTTTCCACATATGGTTCACATACACATTTATACAGATAATTTCTCCTTTCCTGTCCCAGGTGCTATCTCTGTTTTTTCCATTTTGTTTTATCTCAGATTTGTTTTTCCCATGATTGCTAGTTTCACTAAGGAATAGATTATGAGATTCCGTGTTGAAAGTATTCTCATTCCAATGACCCTTTTTTGGTCTTGCACATGCTGAATACTTAATCAGCTCAGGTCTTGCTCCTGAATTCAGTCTCCAGTGGGATTGTTTCACTGCAAAATAAGGAACAGAACCAGATGGAACAGCTAGCTGAGATCTGAAACATAAGGAGGTTGTGTTTGCAGACTGCCTATTTTATTAGATATTTTGAAATATTTTTTGTGATATTAAAAGGAATGACATGCTCATCAAAGTTGTACAGCTTAATATCTTGATGTATTAGGAGAAAAAGAGACACAGGATAACCAAACCTCTATTACTTTGTCAAAGGAACCTTTTCAAAAGGATGAAATTTCTGAATTCTCTAGAAGTCTAGTTTCAGTCTTACTTCTGAATGATAAGATCAAGCATCTGCCAAAATATATTATTCACGGTGAAACATTTCACTGATTCAGTACTAAAGATACCTTGAGGCCTCTGCCTTCTGGCACTATTACTGCTGTAGCAGAACTGCCAAGAAGGGGGGGTTATTTACAGTCATTGGGAACAACTCTTCTCTCCTGATGGACAGGCTTTTGAAACTGAGCTTATATATTGGAAAATGGAGAGAATTCCATTAGTATGTTTTATCTCAAAGGGCAGAAGGGAGGTGCAATGAATATTTTTCTCTCTCTGATTTGCCCACTGGGGGAGAGGGGAGGTGAGCGAGCGGCTGCGTGATACTTGGTTGCTTACTGGGGCTAAACTACGACAGCTATCTGGGTGCCTCTGGCAACATGACCGATTTCTTTTATCATTCTTTCTTAAAAAAAAAATGCGAACCCAAAACTCACCCACCCCTGAACCAAAAAAAAAAAAAAAATTACTTTCTCTGCATCTTCTCACCTGTTCATTAAGCATAAGTTTACCTTCTGCTTTCTGTGTAGAAAAAATTCTGTGAGATGGAATGGACCTCAAACTGCATCTAAACTTCTGAGTTTAATTTATTTCTTGGCTATGAGTTTCCAAAATCTAAGACAAAGATAACATTTATACATTTTTAAAAAATCTTCTCCTGCTCTTATCACCTGTGTGAGGTGTCATCTAAGGCACTAAACTTATCAGGAATTTTTAGAAAAACCTACATTTATAGACTGAAATGAAGTAACTACCCCAAATCCTTAAACACTTTGGGAAGGTCTAGCCACTGAATACTGCCCAGGTTCTTCTCAGCAGGTCTGGCAGATTGGTCAGACCATTCCCTTAAAGTTTTAATGCTCTGAAATTTGTTTTCTAGTATTTTGGACCCACCTGCTATCATCAGATTTTGTTTTTTCAAGAAGCAGGGCCTCTGTGTATTTATTATTTCAATATCAGCTACAGAGAAGCCAGAATACTTGATATTTCTTATACCTAGGAGCATCAATTAGAGTTAGGATGGAAATGAGAGGCTCTGGACAAAAAAATATATTATTTTCTCCAATTAAAAATTACCCAGGGAGCTGGGTTAGATGGGGGAAAAGTGAATTTGAAAGGAATTTGAGTAAGACAGGCAAGTTAATAAATGCCAGTTGCTTTGCACTAATTAACAAAATAATTCTGTTTTCAGCCATAAATATGAATTAAAATAGGTAGCGTTTATAATCCTTCCTTGTTTGCATGTGTCACAAAGTTGTAGAATAATTGTAATTCTTACCTGAGATAAAATATGAAGTTTTTGTGCTTAGTTTGAGCTAGTCTTCTTTGTTCTCTTTATAGCCAGGGGAGATACACAGGCATTTAGTTACTTACTCCAGCCTGAAACAACCATCTAAGATAAGAAAAACTATTTTAACTGGATTTTTTAAAATGTTTATGCACAGATTATAGAGGAATCTAAGTTCATTAGTTTATAGTATCCCCTACATTTTAAAGAGCTGGAGGTAAGAGGACTCTCAGTCAGGACTATTAGAAATGGGTGGTGCTATAAAAGGAAGAAAATTTAAATCAAGATTATTTCATATCTTTGTCTATGATATTGCCTTATAAATATAACAGATGTGGCATAATATACTGATGTTCAAGTGGCTCTTTATAGTGAGCAAGTAGAAAAATTAAAAGACTACTGGGGTGTTTTTGTTTGTGTTTGGTTTTTGTTTTTTTTTTCTAAAACTAGGCATACTTACAAATGAAAGTAATAGTGATTCCTTTCTGGCAAATCACAGAAAAACTATCGGAGGAGACCGATGTATGTGAATACCTTGATGTTACGACACTGATCCATCTGTCAAGTCTGAGGCCACATTGCTTTTCTTATTCAAACTATATAAAGGGAAGACAAAGTGATTCAGAGGAAGTGCCAGATTTCATCTAGCATTGCATATATATATAAAACTTATCAATGTTTAATTAAGTAGACTTAAAATATTTACTAAATGGAATCCAAATATCTCCATTCTAATGGGAGCACAAATCATGTTGCACAAGCCTATTACGCATAAAAAATGAGAATTCAGAGCAGTTTTCAGAATTAGTATTTTTACTTAATGGTTTCTCATGTGCATGGTTGTTGTAGACTCAGTTCAAAATGTTCACCCATATAAAACACTACAGTTAGTATTTTATAGATTTATTTTAAGCTTCAATTAACATGAGCTTTAGCAACAGAGCAAGTGTTTTGTTATTGATATTTTTTCTTAATCATAATGAAAAAAGATAAAAGGCACTGCTTGAATATTGTTGCTTTGTATTGAATGCAATGTTCATTGCAGTGTTGAACTTGCTTGAAGGGTTTTATATGTTGATTATATCTGAGCATGAAGCCAACTTTTTTGCTGGTTTCTATACTGACATATCTCACAGCTTCTTTTTATCTGATTCTACAAAATATGGACACTTTCAATCCTAATTAATTTTATATGAAATAAAATAGAAGATAAAGAAAACAAGACTTCATGCAGAGTGAGAATAATTAACCTTGTAACAGAGCCACTTTGAGAATGTATGCAGCTGAGTAGGATGTCCAAATCATCCAATACATAGCATTAATATTACTGAAGTTTATACATGTGGTGTTTTTCCCCCACACTGATTTACTTCTTATACTTTAATAAAATAAAGTCTCTTTAAGGTAGCAATATTTGTAACTGATAAAATAAAATAAAAAATAAAATAAAATTTAAAATCCCAAAACAAAAACAAACAAACAAACAAAACCACCACTACATAATCTTTTGAATGAATAAGAACTCAGTGTTGATGATGGATTTGTGTGTGTTTTCCCAGTGTCTAATAATGTGATTCTTTGCATTTAAAACATTTTTTTCGCATTATTTATTATTTTCATATCTTGGCTTTAAGTAAATAGTTAAAAACTCTTAGTATGAAATTAAATTGGCAGACTGTATTTTATAGGATGCTGATTTCATTTTATAGAAGCAACACTGTAGCTTTCAACATTTTATAGGTATCCTAGAATCTTATATTACAGTGTAAACTGTGCTCAGGAATATAATTTTCCTTGCATGAAGGTTGCTAGGCAACAGCACTCACAATATTTTTGTTGACCACAAACATAGCTCTGTGTGGTCTTGTGAAGAAGAATACATTTTCATTTTTATCTTTAAGAGAAGGTAAATATTAACTTTAATCTTCTTGGAAACAGATATAATAATAAGACAAAACTGACTGATATTTTATTAAAATTCCTTCACTTAAGCTACACTGCCTTTATACCATAATGACATTACAAGCCACTTATTAATTCAGGATGGTCTTGGTATCAGGAAAAAAGCACCTCAAATTTATGAGCAAAATTTCATTATATGTTGGAACGCTTTGTACAATTTCACCTTTTTAAAATGCTTTGGTTATCTGGTATAGGCGAAGCGAAAAAGCAATTTCAGATTAGAATGTATGAATACAGCTAAAACATGGTTTTCTGTTATAGAAAAACATGTTGAAAAATGTGTAGGTAAAACCACACAGTCACACATAGCTTTTATAGTTACCACCACCCAGCCTCCCTGAATTTGAAAGCTTTGTGGACCAATAAACCCAAAATAGACCCCAAACTCTACCCGCGTTCTGCCTGTGATCTTTAACAAGAGTGAGATCAGGCCTCAGCACAGAGCTAACCTTTACCTTCATCAGCCTCTCGTTGCTCCTTGCATATGCCTTACTACAACACATTATAGGACACAATATTTAGAAACAAGCCAACACCATAGCAATCTTATAAGTTACATAATTTAATGTATAAAAGATAATATTTTTTGTGTATAAAATGATTTTGCATCATTTTCTTCATAGCTATAGGAGTAACTACTTATAATAGCTGTTTGTTTTGTGCTTTTGCAGGGTTTTTTAAGTATACCTTGAAAACTTTGCATTTTAGGCTTTTTTAAGCATAACTTTGATACTTTTTGGATATATAGTTTTAGCTTAACATATGTAGGAGTATTATGATTTTTTAGTCAGTAAGTGACTTAAAAATAGATAGGTTAATACACTGTTAACACTACGAAATTTTAATATACTTAGTGACTAAGTATAGTATAAAAGAGTAAAATATTTTAAAATACATCAATAACAAAGAATTTAAATTATGAGTACTCTCTAGATTAAAAAAATATGTTTGTTTAAGCAAAATAAAGTGAATTCTTTATGTATTTTTATCTAAGTACAGGATGAAAATGGTTTTTACCAGTTTAGTTCTATAATAACCAAAATGCTTTTAAGATTATTATTTGCTGGATATGAGGAATATTGTATACAAAGTTTAATACTTCAATAAAGCATTTAACTTTGTTTGCTTCTTACTGTAACTAATAGACTTACATGACTGTATAACTTTAGAATATGTTTATTTGCCCTTTAATTTTTATGTCCTGAGTGAAGCAATGCAGAAAACCATATGCAGAACTTTATGAGAAGTGTAGAATGAAGCAGCCTGAAACTTCCAGAAAAACAGAATTCTGTTTTGTATAAGGTCATACTCAGTATCTCAAGATTGAAGAGTTATTTCAAATTACTTTGAAAAAGATTAGCTTGAATGAGGCTTAGGAATAAAGAAGGAAATTGAGGCACATATAGAATGAGTGGAATTAAAAAATTAATAATGTATTTTTAGAAATGTAAAGAGATTGTATCTTAAATATCGCTTGATATTAGAGATTAAAACAACTGAAAACATGATAAATAAAAAGCAAACTTTTGCTTTTTTTGGTTAGATAAATAGTTCTTAATAATTAGAGCCACAGATGACTTGCAAGAGTAATTTTACATTTCTGTATGGGTATTTCAAAGGTTGCATGAAATGAAGTTTCTCTTCTGATCCATATCAATTTGTGAAGGTAGGCAATTCGGTTCACTTCATGAAATATATTCTTATGAAGCATGACAAAATCCAATTTGCCAGTAAAATCCATTTAAATTAAAATCAAAGTGTAATCTTCATACGATTCACTACTTGTACCATAATGATGAAATGAGATCAGATACCTATGCTCTACATTTTTGTATCCTGATTATTTTCAGCTCTATTCAGCAGAAACTATCCTCACTGCACAAGCTGCAGGAATGTCACGGAACTTGCTTTTCTTTCTCTGCCAAACTGTTCAAGCAAGAAACTACCCTAGGAGTTATTTGACAGATTTGTTTGAGAACTGCTGGTGTTTGTGTACTGGTTAGTGATATGAATATACCTACCTCCCTCAGAGAGGGAATTTACCTAGCTTCCTTCTCTGAAGTATAATTTTAAAATAATTTTAGAAAAAGAAGTTCTTCACATTACTGTAAGAAGATCTTTGGGAAGTTTTAAAATTATCTCATCTTTGTTTTGGAATATCTTTGTGGTAGTATTATCTAGTAGAAATAATTTCATCCTCTAGTGTGAACTGCTTTTACAGAGGCATTGGGAACTTACAACTACAAGTCAACTAAGAGGAGCTGAAAATCCTTCTCAGGCCCAGAACTGCACCTGGTCAAATTGTGGATATTTTTGGGGTTTTGCTTCAGTTTTAACTTGACTTGGCTGCTAATACATTTTTGAACATGTGGATTATGATGTGCAAAGGTTCATATTGTGGCAAAGTTTTAACAAAACTTCTGTCCTGATTCACCAAAATGTTTAAGCATTCTCTTAGTATTCAAATCTGTGGTCAAGAAAAATATTCACATGCTGAGTTTTACATGTGTGCTTAAGTTTTTTCTAAGAAAACAAGTGTTTGAGATGATCATCATTTGCCTACTCAAAATTAGGTATGAAAAAAAAATACTTTCATTTAAATAGGATGCATAATTCTAGACTGCCAAGCACATATCGAAATACAAAACTGTTTTCATGCTTAGAGCAGACCCTTGAAACTTGGACCTGAACCAAATTTAATATTGGAGATTTTATAAAATGTTTTACAAAACCACTAAAGCCCATCAGACATTGATTACTGAATTCCTGTGTGCAACTTCAAAAATTTGCTCTGACTACGGTCAGTCAGAAAGAGAGAGTTACAGTAATTATGTACTGCAGGAGCATAGTTAGAGATACTTTAGGGATCAAAAAATTTCCAATTAAAGCAGTTAGAACATATTTGATTTAAAAGTGATTATTTTTTTTAAGAAGACAGAAGGAAAGTACTCTATAATATGAGAGTAAAAACAGAGTGAAGAACTCAGTTGTCATACTTGATATTTTAAGATACTGAGTTTTGTTCAATGAAAAATAGGGGATTGGGGAGGTGTCCCCACAGGAAAATATTTTTATTTTCAAACTCCTCTATTAAGACAAGATTAAGGATTAATCAGAAGTTACCATGTTTATTCTGTTTTAAGTTGCAGAGAGTTGTGATGCTTTCTTTTCTAAGTTTTAATATTTTTTTAAATTGCAAAATGAAAGAAAAATCATGCCAGTTAAGGAACAATAGAATGCAATTTCAAAAACAATTGCTAAGCAGTTTAAGATTTGAATCTGCATATCAACAAAATCGAGGAAGACAGAATTTCCAAAAAATAAAGGAACTAATTGATTTCCATATGGCTGCATATGGTATAGATTTCTTGTTGGGTACATCACTGCAAAGGATCTTAATTGTTTATTGATTAAATTTCGGAAGTCAATTACCTGTTTTTATAGAACCAAATTAAGGAGTTCAACCAACATATTTGTCTAGATCCACTTCTTCAGTTAGAGAGTTTCTGACAATGGTTACTCCATCATGACATAATTTTTTAGAGGCAAAGTTTCTCGTTAAACTGAAAATTCATGTACTTTTTTTTCTGTGACCTTGTTAAATAATTTCATAAGGGAGAGGACTGATTCGGTGTCTCTTCTTACAGAAGGAGCAGTTGAACATTGTTCCTTGAATAATCTCACTGAATTCAATGTTAGGGAAAAAGCAGAATTTGGATCATGAAAAGTTAAAGGGATGCAACAGAAAAGTGAAAATGAGTTGTGTCAATCTCAAAGTAGACTCACTTTGAATTTTAACTTCCCTGATTTTTTACCTAAACTGTGAAATTTCTTAGCTCTGTATTAACTAATGCACTATTTGCAGCACAACCTTAGCTAGGTGATCCCTATCACTATTGGTAGGTTGGGTATCGGTTTAAGAGCTTGTTTATAAAAATCGCATTAGGTAGACAAATGAGTTGTACATGTCCATAGAAGGTATTTTTTCTTAGGGCATGTCTACTTGCACATTGATGATTTAATTGCATTCTTTTATAGGGACAGACTCCATTGTTAATTAACACACAATGGTATGCCTACTTCTACTGTTAAATATCTCATTTAAATGGGTATTATACCTATTTGATCAATTATTTTCTCAGAAAACTGGAAATTGAGTTCATTAAAAATATAATTTATTGTTCACCATTTGAATAGACATAACTTCAGTTATCTTCAGCCAGGCCTTCTTCTAGAAAACACTGAATTACTTTATCTGACAGAGAATAAACGAACTGAATCTGACCTGATTCAAGTTTCATGCAATGTATCAGTCAGCAGAATGTCAGAACATTTAGCATGAAGTCTGATGATTTTAAGGTCAACTGGGCATTTTCTCTGTGTGTGTTTATCAAACTCCCTTCATAGAAGAACAGCATATATGGATTCTAAAATTATTTTTAAAAAACATTTGAAAAATATTTTGATGTTTTTTAATATGTTTTAAATATTTTTTCTTACTTTGACAATAAAACTTCCACTCATATAATGAAAATTAAAAAATAAGTATTTTTGCTTGCTTCTAAACTTTTCACAAATATTTGGCATAGAATTTTGGGAAACGAGCAAGTGGTTTTTAAAATAAGTCCACATGCATGTTTGCATTAGACTGGCTGAGTAAAGCAAGGTTTTGAGCTAAAATGTTGGGGTGGGTTGTAACATATTTTTAACTTCGGCTTCTGATTAGTTTCAGAATTTCAGTGCATGCTATGGAAACTGTTGTGTTTAATGAACAAAACATTAAGCATCTGACTTGCTAGCCACAGACTTTAACTGCTTCTGTGTATATTTGTAGAGCAAGGAAGTGACTGATAGTGACCTTTGACATTTTCAGACATAAAAATTACCCTTTCCTCCTTCCCTCTTCATGGCTGGCTTTTTTTCTGGACGAGAGAAGAGAAATTTTAGGCTGAGCATAAAGATGCAAAAGAGAGCGTGTGGAGGAGAAGGCAGAGCTGCTGGTAGAGGAGCAGGTGAGGCAAAAGCGGCCATAGTATGGCAAGGAGGGAACAGTAGTACACTCAGAATTTCTGCCTCTGCTGAAGGAAGGGAAGGAAGCATGGTCCATGACTCCCTGACTTGATGAAAACAGATAGCTTTGGCACAGATTTCCTGTATGCCCTACAGCAAATCAGTTAATTAGCAAGTTAAAAAAAAGCACCTATCAGTTGTGTGAGTTCCTACAGTTGCTGTTATCCTATAAAATGTTGGGAATTAAAGCACTTTTTCAGACAATATAACTATTTGTTAGAGAAACTAAGAAAATACTATAATGAGATTTCATTAAAGAAAAAGATGAATTACTCTTCTGCATAGATATGATCAGGATAAATTAATCAAGATCTGAATTAGAATCTATACTGTATTTTTTCAGTCTTATTCCCTCTGTATTTATCCAAAGAGTTACTAATAACAATTTTATTGTTTGCCTATTTGTTTTGAGGTTCATTTCTCTAATGTTTGCAAAATACTTGGATTCAGCTCTGATGAGGGGTCCCTAAATAAATAACTATATACTTTAATGTATCTTTAATTTATTTTCATATGTGTAGTTGAATATATGCAGTACTCTTTACTTTCTGGATGAAGTGATTTCAAGGAATTCAGTCAAGATAAGAAAATGTCAGCACAGTGCATATTGTTCAAGTGCACAGAACATTCAACATGACTTGGAGTCATCAATCTCCTCTTTAGTCTAGGGTTAAAAGAAGGGAATCACTGACACGTCCTGTTAACACTAACTCCACTAGCAGGAATTTGTATGTTGCATTAATTGTGGGTCATGCCATAAGTTCATAATTTCCAATAGTGATCGTAGGAATCTTACAGATACAGGGAACATCAGAAATGTGTAATGGAAAGTTTCATAATGAACTCCAAAATGACATGAAAGAAAAAAAATACAACACCATATGCACATATATTCATGGAATGGAAAATAAAAAATGGTTTAATTGCCTGGTATTGTAAAATAAAAATGGAGAAAAAGTATTGACAATAAATACTTTCGTTAAGGAAAAAAATAACTCCATTTACAGCCATTAAATGGTAAAGCAAAAGTGAATTATGAGAAAACATTTAGATATGCTTTAGAATGTTTTTATTAGGAATTGGGAGTTATCAGTATGGTGGTTTTATTTCTTAGCTTTCTATGGAAAAAGTCTGTTCTACTGACTCTGAGTACCTCCCTTCCCCCAAATACTCAGCTGACAGACACCGTATGTATTTTGGGAGATATACCCTAGGTATGTAGGGTACCAGAGATGCATTATCTCTAAGCAGAGCAGATTAATTTTAGTGTCTCTTTTCACAGGGGGGTTCATGGAGTCCAACTTTGTCTGTACAAAACCTAACAGTCTTGCCATTTAAAAATTATGATCTCCCCTCTTGAGACAGTAGGATAACTGAGATTGGACAGGGCCTCGGGTAGTCTCTAATCCAACCTCCTGCTTTAAATCTGGGTCAGCTCTGACATCTGACCATTTGGTTCAGAACTTTGTCCAGGTAGATCTCTATATCCACCAAGGATGGAGATTACACAACTTCTTTAAGTAATCTAGGAAAAACTTTTCTCTATTACCCAGTCAGAACATCTCCTGATTCAATTTGCGACCCTCACGTCTTTGCCTCTGCAGTGCACTTACCTAATGAGTTTGACCCTCTCTTCTCAGTCATGTCTTCTCAACTATTGAGAGGCTTGAGCAAATTTTCTGAGTCTTCCATAACTACTAATCATCCACTCAAAGCAGTCCCAAAAATTGCAACCTCTTGTCTGCAAAAAGAAGTACAGTTACAGTTTATGTAAGATTTCCTATATTAATGCAAGAGTGTGCTGCCCTGCAAGAGATGTTGAGCCAGGAGCAGAGGGCGATTGGATGACAGGCAGGGTAGTGCCTTCCCCAACAAGGGGTCTGCCCCACATTCCCTGAGGAAAAGCAGAGCAGATCTGGTGGTGACAGTCAGGGTGAGACACCGCCCAGTGCTAACCAGACAAGACAGTAGTCGCAGAATACGTTCATAGGTTCAAAGTCAAATCAATCCAGATAGGCCAGGCTGAGTATAAGGATGGGCACAGGCTCGTCTAAACCCCACCTCAGAGCCAAGGGAAAGTGCTTGAGCAGGCCCCAAGGCAAGAGGTCCCCAGCTCAGCTTCCTCACAGAGATACTCTTCCAGCAGTCCATTTCATGGTGACTCAGCTGCATGACCTTGAGCACAGACAGACATAGCTCAGATGGGTAAGGGATAGAGAGCCAGATGGTGTGCTCAGGTCCCTAAAAATAACTTCACACGTCAAGTATTTTTCTTGCCTACCATGACTTTCTTTGCTGATGAATCTGTTACTCAAAAGACTGAGGAGAATGTGTTCACCTGAGTGATGTGCATATGTTGAATGCTTTACTGGTTGTTTAACTGATGTCCTGTGTACACTGGGATGCAAATTATTTACATTTCTCTCACAAACAAGTCGGCAGTAGAGAAAATTGTATTCATTTGGTTTTGAAAACTAGGGGAGAAAATCAATTTTGTTGGTTGTGCTTTGTCTGAATGGGCTCACACAATCCCAGTAGTTAAGTAGACAGATATGTCTAATAAAGGAACCATTTCATTGCCCCTCGAATGCAGGCTGAAATGCATTTTGGAGATTCTAACCCAGACTAATTTAAATCACTTCCCAGCAGTTTCTGTCAGGAGAATAACGAAGAAGTATGTTTCTTCAATGAATGATAAATCAAAGGATCTGGTAAGGCCTTTCATTTAATGTCCCAGCCAATACTTGTTTCCATTAGTCACTGAGGAATAAATGCTCCTTTTCAATGTATTAGCACTTAAAAGTTATTACTCATCCTAGCAAAGAGTGGCAACCTGCAAAGAGGGAATACATAGTTTGTTCTCAGTGATTTCTTATTCCAACTTTGTTTTATTTTGTTGGTGTTAAATAATCCCGAGAGCATGCAAAGTCAGAAAAATATTTTTTTCTGTTAAAATCTATTTTCTCTTTGTGAAAATGTAAGTATCATGTTTTACCCTAAAGTCTACTTTAAGAGAAAGCTCGGTTTTACTTTGAGGTGTGTTTAAAAAGAGGAAAAAAAACCCCAAACCCAAAATAACTAAGACAGTGCAAGCTGTTTTTAACATACCATGTTTCACATTGAGTAGGAATTTCAAGTTAAAATTTCTGAAAGATGAGTAAATCCCATGTATGTTTTTATATATGTAAGCATGTTTCTAGAATTCCACTAGGAGGGAGTTAGTTGAGTAATCGTTTAACCCTAGAAAGAAAGAATTAAAATTTTTATTGCCCCTCTAGAAGTACTTTTTTATGTAAAATTGAATGCTAGTTCAAATCTTAATCTTGTCAGACTATGTCATATTTTGAAAAACTAGTTAAAAAATTAAAAATAAATTAAATAGGAGATCTCTTTCTCTCTTTTCATGCTCATGTTGCCAATTCATTTGCTTCTGGGGATTATTTGGATTTGTAGCTTGTTTAATTTTGGTAAGTCCTGGTTAAAGAGCAAAATGTGTCTTCTTCTCATCACTATAATGCCTCAACCAGTGGGGTCAAAAATTTACACATAATATTGTCACTGTAATTTAATGACTAATAAAAATAAGCACACATTAATTATTGCAATAAGGCCTAGACTCAAAAAAAAAAATAGTTTGTTGTAAGAATATATTCATTTTTTATCTAAAATAAGCTCTTAATCAACACTGATGACAGCTTTAAACATCTTAATAATATTGAGTGGGATTAATTAAATACAGCAGTCTTAAAATTAGGTATCTTGTCTAAGTCAATTATGTTGGTTCCTTCTGTAGATGACAGAGAGAGAGACACCAACAAATACAGAGCTTTGGAACAATTACATCCCAGTGACAGAGATATCTGTGATTGCTAAAATGTTGCTTAGACCTCTCCACTTATTACAGATAGAGCCTAAATGGCTAGATTAATTTTGATCATCTGTGGTACATAAAAAGTTAAACATGCTTAATCTTTCATAGCACATTTATTTGACTCTTCTCTGGTCTGTGTCCAGTTCAGCTTAATGAATGAACGAATAAATAAATAAATAAATAGTTTGTAGTAGGCAGGCTTTAGCTAGAAACATGATGACATATAGTCTTTGACATCCAAACAATCTTCTCATGTCACTTCTGTATGTTTTAATCCTCTAATGTATTAATGTCAGCAAATAGAATGGAAAATTAACATTAAAACACCAAACCAGGCAGTGATTTCTTAATCTTAGGCTCAGAAGAGCAAAAAAATAAACCTTTGCTTAGAATCCATGACTGGAGTTAATATACAGGTCAACACCAATGAGAGCACAAAGTACCTTTTCACAGGTTGTTTCAGCAGAGATAAAACTTTATGGTAGCTTTAATTTTTGTGTGTGTTTGTATGTGTCTTCATAAATAAAATTTATCAGATCAGCAAGATGAACTTGAGAAAAGTATCTCTTAATCTTGAATACAAAATTATGAATATGCATGAAGCCACAAATGCATGTGGAATTGAAATTATTTGGAAATTTTTCATTTCTGTGTGTTCACGACTTGTATCTTTTTAAATTTTTTCTTCTTCCTTTTCTTCCTTTTTTCTAGAGATCAACATAAATTCTCATTTCCATTAGGAACATTCTCTTCAGTCCCATAAAAGATCTTTAAAAAACTCTGTTCTGACCCACTGCTTCATGGTGCATTTGCCGATCATCATAGTTCTCCTATGAGCGTGGTTAAAAAGATGCAAATAGTTCTCTATTTGTATGTGTCTGCAAGAAACGGAAAAAATATCATGACAGAGAGCAGTTAACAAATAATGATGAACTACACTGACTTGCAAGTGAAGAAGTGCACATAGCAAACAATAAGGAAAAGAAAAGGTGGGTTTTTTTTGTGTAGCTTCTATTTTCCTGACTGTACATGTTTGTAATTTGAAGTATATTTAGTAACTTATTGAACTCTGCAGCATGCTGTTATGTATTGTGAATTTGAATGAGTGTTTTCAACAATGTCACCTTCTGCAGTTGATACTAAACTCCAGTTCATTTGTGATGTTGCAACTGGATCGTGTGCAATTTTTCCTTTATGGACAAATTTATTTTCTAAACCTTAAGTAGCAAAGTTTGATTTAAAAAAACAGTAGAAAAATAACAAATTTTTAAGTTTTGAAATTTTACTTGTTACAGTAATGTAGAAAAAAAAATCCTATTGTGGTAATTTATTCACTGATAATGTGTATTGATATCAGATATGGAAGTTTTTCTAAAAAAGTTATATATTTTTTCTCTTCTTGTCTGGATATTTTTAAAATTCTAGAATTTTTGAGGAACAGACTTTACATTTTTATTCTTTCACAGTTTCTCTCAGTGAGTTTAAAAGCCTGATCATTTATGCTGAATGAAATTACTTTATTGTCCTGAAATGAGTCCAACAGAAGATATGTGTTATTATAGGACCAGTACATTGACTTGATAACATGAGTTAAAAATCACCTTAATATGTAAATATATAGTACATACTTGAAAATTTGGTAGAATGAGAGAGCATTTAATCGCTTCTGATAGTCATTGATAGTATGTGTCAAAGGCAAGCAAAGAATGGGCCAAAATTATTCTCGGTAAAGTATCTGAGATCTTCTTTTGCTGGAAACCATATGGAAATTAATATTTGCAAGGGGAAAACAGTCATCTTTTGCTATGACAGTAATCAAAATCTAACTGAGAAGTCTGACATTTTCATGTTTGTAATTACTGTATATTTGGTATCTGCTCTATTAATTCAGGATAACAGAAGATTGTAAAGTGTATTGTAAAACTTATATATAGATTTATTTTAAAATGAAACTTTACCAGCTTTTCATGAGCACTTAACAGAAATAAGAAAAAGTATGTTTGACCTTTCTGGTAAAAAATAAATGAACTGAAATAATTTCTGAACAAAAATGCTGTGTGCTAAATTTTGGTTTCTCTTTCATTTAAGATGGGCACATGACAGTATAAAATAATGTTTTACCAATTTCAAAAAGGCAACGTGATCAACTCATGAACATCTCAGTTGTATGGAACTGTATTATTGTAACGCTGTTTTATACTTACTTGGCAAGCATTCCTTTCGTTGGAGATAGAAACATTATCTGACATCAGAATATAATGGATATTTCTGTTAGATTCTTGCTGAGCTCTGTGTGTCTCTGTGTATATATTTCTGTATTATGTACACAGAGGGCTTTCTGAAGCTGGAGCTGTGAGGGATGCCACATAATACTAGTCAAGTCCATAAAATGCTCTGTATGGTTCTGGGACAGTGAAATTCATACTCTCAAAGGAGTCAAATTTTGAAGGCATGTTTCTTTTTCAGATGTGTTTCCTCCCATTTTTCTCTTTGACAGGGTGATATTTCTGAGCTTCTTTACCTTTCCAGGAAAGCCCTGGAAAACAAGAATCATCAGAAAACAAAAACTATTTTATTTGTATTTTTCTTCCTCCACTTTTTACCATTACCAGTGCCCTAGAGTATTTTTTAGTTATTCACCTGGGATGCGTACTCCAGCCCATGGTTGTGTGGGATACTACATTAGCATGTCACAGTCCAGCAGCAGTAGGAGGATATAATTTTTCACGACAAAGAGACCAGAAGAGGAAGGCAGGTTACGAGAAAGAAAATACATATCTGAGTGCATTTCAACTGTATGTCATAGCGCTGGACGTTTTTCTTGAAGATAGAAAATCACCTTCAGCTGAACCATTATCCCATTCTGGAAATGGAGATCTGGCATTGTCCATGTACTAGCAATTAGAGCGTTAGTTAGGCTGCCAAATGTTAATTAAATGCAACTATAATCATTCAAATCCTCTTGCCTGTTTTTATCCAGTGTTTGTGACTATGTTGGAAAGCAATTTTATTGACCCTGGCTCTTACTTTATACTTACAGAACATAAATTAGATTTTCTTAGTGGCTATATTTGGAGGACATGAAAAGCTCTGAGCTGAAAAAAAGTCTGAACGCGCAGTTCATTCTGGCATACTCAATCCTAGTGAAACACTTCTTAAACAACTTATATATAATTCTGAAGCAGTTCTATCCCATGCCCAGGAAAACAGGGTTGAGGAATCTTCTATAATTAAATGATAAGATCAATATTGATACAGTATTAAAAGAAGCTCATAAAAGCAATAATCCTTTTATATAGCTTTAAAGGTGTCTTGGAGATTAAAACCAGTATATTTTGCCATGCTTACTCAGGAATTTTTCTACATTAGGCAGCCTTAAACAAACAAAAGTCCCTGAGGATAAAATTGGATGATATTTTTCTTTTGCTTTGCAGTGTCTGTACAGGGAGGAAAGTTTCCAATGTGTATATTCTCTGAGTGATATAGAGTTTTCTTCCAACATAGATTTCACATATGTACATAGATATGTATATACCTTTTTTCATGGTTATCTTTTAATATGTATGTAAGCTGAAAGGTAAAAACAGTAATAATTTAGAGCTTTTATAAGAAAAATCTAAAATATACTATCCCTTGCACAAAACCACTATGTACTATTTACAGATCTCTAAGTGGTCATTTTCTCAAATGTCATGATTTAGCAGCAGCTTCCATACACAGATATTTGAGAAAGTTATAAAATTTACACTTACAGTCGAAAAAACCTATGAGGTAACAGTGAATACATTTATAGATTTTAGAGGTGCTATATCGCTATGGAATTGCAATCTAATGCAGAATTTCAGTGTTTATTATAAATGGTCCCTAAATTCTCATCAAAAATACTTTTTTCTCTTTTACTCAATAAGTAGTAGAATAAATGTAATAGTATTATATAAGTACCCCTAAAATGAAACCTACATATGCAAAGTTTGTCACTGGAGCTGATTTGTCCCTGTTGACTACAGAAGGTTATACAATCTCTAATACCTCCTACATGCCTAATTCAGCAACAGTCATTTGAAAATCTTTAAAAGCATTCACTTTATTTATAGTTTGACCCAGATTCTAGTCATATTACTGAGCATGTTACTGATACAGGGCATGGAAATATCTTTGTAGAAGAAAAACAAGCAAAAACTATGAAACAAACACAACAATGCATTGTGAAAGATGGTGTACCAAACAACTGAAAGAGGGTAGATTTAGATTAGATCTCAGGAAGAAATTCTTCACGGAGAGGCTGGGGAGGCACTGGAACAGGTTGCCCAGAGAAGCTGTGGATGCCCCATCCCTGGAAGTGTCCAAGGCCAGGCTGGATGTGGCTTTGAGCAACCTGGTCTAGTGGAAGGGGTCCCTGCCCATGGCAGGGGGGGTGGAACTAGATGATCTTTAAGGTCCCTTCCAACCCTAACCATTCTGTGATTCTTTTATTTCTGAAAAAAAATTACACATTCAATACCCCTGGTTTCTGTTGGTAGTCTTGTGAAAAAAAGCTTAAAGTAGAAAACTCATTTGGATTTAGAATTAAATCCTTGATAAATTCCAGCTCTATGGGTATTGTTTCTCCCTGAAGTGAGTATGACCTTGTCAATAATAAAGAATATACTAAGTGCTGGAATTCCTATGACATTCCTCATATTCTTTCATGGATGCCACTGAAGCTGTGCATATTTATATTGGCAAAGAGCTCATGTATTTTTCTTTAAAAGACAGCTTGCATGTGTAAGTAAAACACAGAAATGATGAATAGGACACTCAGTTCAAGAGTAGCTATATTTTGCCTAATAAGAATAGTCTCATAACCAATAGCAAGGCTATGTTTATTTACTAAAACTTGAAAGCAACCCCCCTTTTTTTTTTGTGTCTATACTCTTTAAGTTATTTTGTGTTCTTACATCAGCTTCTGTTCGTACTTGGAGGAATGTAGCAAGTTTATACATCTTTTTAGACACCGGACAAAAATGGCATGGTCAAGGTATGTGATTACAAATCACAAATACTCATCAAATTCAGTAACCAGCTCTTTTTGGCTAACTAATGTTTGACTTCTCACCTTCTCAGTGACATGCATATGGAAGAAGTGGCTACTGAAATTTGCTTCATAATTTTCACTTTCATACAGACCAGCAGTTTCAAATGTTGCATATTTGAATTTTTTTATTTTCGGTTTTTAATCCCTTTTTATGCTCATGAGAAGCAGAGCAAAATGAAAGCTATTTACAAGTTTCCAATATTTTTTTAGCTGAAAACTACATTCAGCATAGCAAAGAAAAAGAAGTTTAGGATTCATAAATAATCAAAATAGTAAGATTTCAGACAGTTGAATAGAAGTGGTTTGGCTGTATTACATGTTTTTTTCCATGAATAAACACTAATTAGAAGGCAGCAGGATTTATTTCTCTCTATACAATAAAGACTACAAAAGGGATGTATAAGTGATCAAAGAATGTGTTTTTAGGATGCTGCTGTTAGTGTCCCTGAAAAGTGTAGAGTTCAAGTTTATCTGGGGTTTGTGCGTAAGTAGTGGAGTTCTATTACATGTACAAAATTTACTGGAATGTAAATTCTTAAGGAATGTAAGAGTTTTCTGGTAGAATCACTTTATTTGTGGCGTCTTTCCCAGATTTAGAAATAAAACAGAACTTTTACGTTAATTTATTTTGACCTATTGCAAAATGTGACAGGGAATCCTAGTTGAAGAAAAAAGTAAAGTTTATATTCCCTGCAGAAAATGAGCATGTTCTTTGAAATGGTATTTCATTTCTCTTAAGTCTTGAAGTAACAGAGAGTTCACTGTGTTTCTTGGTAAATTATTCCGGTTGTGTGACCAGTCACAGCCTTTAAAAGTTAGCACATTATTATTAACCTAAGTAAATTTTCCAGTGTAAATTTTAAACATTGGTTTTGTCATGCTCTTTTTCCTAGATTAGAAAGCAGCATAGCCTCAGAAATCTCCTATCTACATATGCAAAAGTAGATAGTAAATTACCTCTAAACTTTATTGGGAGGGAAGATTTTTGACAATTTCTTTCCAATCCCAACCTTTATTAAATATTGGGACATGGTACATTCTAGGCAATACTTGCAAAGAAAGAAGTAGTATTTGCCTTTTATGTCTAAGATTCTTATATGTGTCTGAATTTTCTCAGATTATTTCATTAAAAAAAAGAAAAGTGACTTTTAAAAAATAAGCAACATCATTTATATGCATCAACTCCATTCAGGAACAGAGCCTAATTACTTGTAGTCTGCTCCAGAGTTACACTGTCCCTGTGTTATGATTGATTTTATTGCCTTTTACACACTAATAAACGGGGGCTGTCTTGAAGTTTTTGAAAACCTTTGTTGTGTTATATTCCAAACAGAAGTTTAAAACACCTAGTTGTTTTCAATGAAATGGGGCAAATAAATAAACAAACAAACAAGCAAACAAATATTTTTAAGAGGCTTATCTGTTTGCTATGCAATGATGTGCTTGTTATTAGCAATAGTAAAAATCAGATACTTCAGAAAAAAAGGAAAATATCTACAGACTTGATCTATTTCTGAATTACATATATTTGCATGGAAATACTGTTAGGAAGGAAAACAAAGAAAAAGTTGCAAGATTTAAGATGTCGCTTTATGTTCCTGGGATGAAATCAAATATGTGAAGATCATTGCACCAGCAGAAAGGTGAAACATTCATGCTGGAAGTGTACCTTGTGGTGTGTAGTGAGGTGAAGTGTACCCCAATGAAAACCTGTGCCACTGACTCTTGCGGGAAAATTCCTATTGACATCATTAGAGTATGGACTTCAGTCTGTGTGTAACATTGACTTTACTCTTTCACAGCAGTCATCTAACATACCTCCCCTTCCCCAAAGTAACGTAAACACATTAACAGCTGTAGAGTAACATGAAAACAGGTGGTACAATACAGTATCTCACAGTTAATAGACTGTTTTATAGAACATATGTCCAGTCACAGGTTCACAGCTCTGTGTTGTTGTCATGAGCCATGAATTCCACAAGAAGAGAGCGTTACCAGTCTAATCGCACCCTTGTATCAACAGTTTTGTGATGCCTTCAAATTATTTTACTAGCATCGGCCCTCCTCATCGCCACATGCCAGATCAGCATTTCGTTTTCAAAATATGGCAAAGTTGGTCTTCCTTAGTTACACAAAGATATGAAAATTAAACAGGTATACAAACCACAGATATAAGAATGGCAAAGATAAAAAGAGATATACAAGAAGAGTAGAGAATGGAATAGGAAGAAGAATGTATATATCTTTTCTTTTTTTCTGTTTCTTGTCTGCTCATACCAAACTGTGGTTTCTTGTTTAAGTGATATCCTGTGATTCATAGTCTGAACAGCTTATTTCTCCAATAGGCATTTTTTCTCAGATATCACTTGCTTCTTTTCTTTTATGAAACCTATAATGAATGAAATTGCTGAATTTGATAGTCAATACACAAACCAAAGCTTAAGATGAATTGAGCCTAAAAGGTGCAGGCTATATCCCAGATCTGAGCTGTGTTTGGGCTACTCTCACTAGTTCTGGGGAAGAGATGAAATACAGTCCTTCTGTAAAGCCAAACCAAAACAAAATTGTAGGATAATCTCCTGTGACCCAAGCACAGCTGTTCGTTTTTGTAATGCTTTATTTTCCATAATTCTTTAGTTTCATGTACATTATTCTTTCTAGTCCACCAGAAGCTTGTGATTATATGATGATAATTGCTAGCCACAGTGACAACCTTCCCATTGAGTGGGATTTAGTCCTAGGCTTTATTTGTGTTTCTGTGCAGTCTGGAATTGTTTTCAGGATATGTCATTTCTGAATAGTGCCATATAACAGTACACTTTGAAATTATCATAAAAAAGAGAAAAGGAACCTTGATGTCACACATCTTAGTAGTCAGTTAAGTAAACCATCTAGCAAAATTAAACAAAATTATGTATATAATTTATTAAATTATTTTCTTTCAAAATTTGGTGTCAAAAGGAAGAACGTTAGGATTTTATTGTGGTGCATGGCAAAGCAAGAAAAAAACAGGGTTTGAAAATCTTTAAAGCCAATTTTTGTTTCATTAGTTGAAACAGGAACTTCACTCTCAAAGGTTATTTTCTTTAAATTCTGTCTAAGGACCCATCATAAGGAGAAACATAATCAACAAAAAACACAGCAGCTGTGATTATTCTGCGTGTCAGTTTATATTTTCTGGTATGTTTTTGTTGTAGTTTTCTACTTCCTAAGGATCCATTTAAATGTTACGCTTAGGTCGAAGTAGTTACAAGAACATCAAGTTCCATCTACCTTTGAAAATTCAACTGGACGGTGTATTTATTCAATTTAGACAGTGTTTCAGATCATGTGATCAGTTTTAAGGAGATGAGTGGAATTAATAATCTGCATAAACTCTTGAGCATTCCACTTGAACTGGAATTCAAGAGTTATTTTGCCTGGTACCTCTGAGAAATTCAGTCTCCTGGATAAATAACGAAGGAATTAACAACTCTGAGAAAGACTGGGAAATGGGATCACTCGTGATCATATTTTGTGTTGCCAGCAGCTTTTGCAATGACAACTCTTTGAGTGATTTTAAAATATTTATTTATTTGTTCATAACAGTAGCAAAAGCATGTGAGCAAACAGGAGTGTCATTGTATCAGGGTCACTGGTTTGTGAAATATTGAACAATCAATGATAAAGCTTTGACAAACAGTTATAATTTCAACAAAATCCTGTTATTTTATGAATTGTGTTAAGAAGTGATACATTTCAATAATTATGAAATTAACTGCTGTACTTCTATTGAAAGCAGTACCCAGATTCACAGGTTCACAGAGTGGAAGGGCTTGGAAGGGACCTCTAGAGATCATCTAGTTCAACCCCCCTGCCAGAGCAGGATCACGTAGAGTAGATCACACAGGAACAAGTCCAGGTGGCTTTGGAAAGTCTCCAGAGAAGGAGACTCCACCACCTCTCTGGGCAGCCTGTTCCAGTGCTCTGTCACCCTCACAGTGAAGAAGTGTTTCCTCATGTTCAGGCTGAACACTCTGTTTTCCAGTGTATGGCCATTGCCCCTAGTCCTGCCACTGGACACCACTGAGAAGAGCCTGGGCTCCTTTGGAAGGCATTTCCATTCAATATTCAAAAGGCCTCAACTGGCAAATTTAAGAAAATGGTAAGCATTTCTGAGCTGTGAACCCCATCCCATGGGTATGGATGTGCAGAACTGATTTAGCTCCCTGTCTAAAGTTTCAGCACAAGGTATATTAAAATGTGCACAGCTAGGAAGATAAATTGCCCCTTACCCAATTTCTTACAAGGTACTAGGCATAGTTAACTGGTCTGCATGAAAGGTAGCCAAATCTATGTCAAATCTACAGTTCAGAGTTTTACTGGTTGGTCAGTTGTAACTGTAAAAAAATCAGTATTACCTTCATGTGATTGAAGATACTGAGTCCATGATTGGCAAATAATGTTAGAAGCATGAAAATATAAACTCCACGTTTAAAACCTAGTTAAAACTAATTTAAAAATCTAAACTCACCTCCTTTCTCTTTTCAATAGGTCTCCCAAAAAAAAAAGTTTTTATGCAGATATAAGGAAGGGTGTAAATATGTTGCTATAAAATGTGTTAAAAATGGTTAACATTGAACTTTGCGGATAGATTCTGCTGGTTTTGCCCCCCTGAGAAGCATGTATTGCTTTCCATTTGGATGAAACATTCAGAGAAGCCAAACAGCTTCAGAAAAAATGCTAGCTTGCAGCCTTTGACTCCCAGAGGGATCATCTCTATCATCTGCAATGGAAAGAGGGAGGTTTATTAGATTGGAGATTATATACTTTACACACATCTTTTTCCCTCCTTACCTTTACTTTTTTTCTTTTAAAAAAGCATAGCACATTAACAAATGCTTGCAATTTATTTTCTTTCATTTATGTAGCCAAATATATTGCGTGAGCATATCAGGGACGTATTTTGCCAAGAAAGGGTGTAACACTGGTGACATTAATGGGAAAATACAGCTTCTTTACAATTAATTATATATCCTATTTTTGTGTTTTGGCCACTTCTTTAAAGTACTCCACAGAATGATCCTGCAATTTGATCTTTTGCCAGTTTGTATCTACTGGTAAACCATTTTTCATATAATTCAGCATTTATTTTAAATTTAAAAAAGCCTAAAAAATCTATTTAACTTTTTTCTATATTCTCTGATCTATTGAAATGTTGAAATGATGTGAAATATTTTTCATATTGTCATACAAAATGAAAAGTTTAAATATAAAGTGTCAATTAAAAAAAAAAATTACTAGGCAATTTCCAAGACCCTGGCAAAACTAACTAAACCTCCACTGACTTCTCAGCACAGAAATTTCTACATGTATTATAGAAAGCATATGAAACAAATGGTCTCTCTCTGCTAAAATGCTAGTTTAGAAAAAGTAATTTGTTGCAAATCAGACTAAATTAGAGCTTAAAATGAGAACATTGCTACCTTGCACTTCATGTAACAATGCTGCATCCTAACAGCATGTAAGCCATCACAAGATTTAGAGCTCAGATCAATCAAGGACAACAAAATTAGAAATAAATAGGGAAGGATCAATACAAAGTGTTGTCTGGCATAATGAAACAGCCCTTAGGTAGAAAATCTATTTTATTTCTCTCTCAGCAGCTGTACTCTTTGACAATCTCTGACCCAGTCCAGTACACAGTGAGGTTATTTATTTTATTGAGAAAAAATGTGGAGTTACATCACTTTACATTACAGAAATACTGTTTTGTGGATCAATAAAGTGGTTAAACAATTTAGTTGTTATTGTTAAAGATACTTGTATTAACACTGTTGTTACTTAATACAACATTAAGAGTTACATTGTATTTTATGCTGTTTTGGCAATCAATGCTTAGCAGGAAGTGCCATCCACCATGATTTTCTGCAACATCAGAATTTGTGCCAGATGTTGTTGAGACATTTTAATAATGACAGAAAATAAAAACATTCGTTATATGACTGAATACTCAGTGTCTTGCACAAAATGCTCAGTGATTATTTCTTTCTTTTCTTTTTTTTATGTATGTCAAGGTCTAGGAAGACACTTGTCTGTCTATATTGGGATTTTTAATTTAGAAAAATTAAATGCCCCTCTTGTGCCTCCATGCTTTTCTTTCAGTGCCTCCCTAGGTGCTGAAAAGTCTACTTCTGCACATACCCACAAGTAGTTTAGTCAGTGGTTAAGGATACAGAGCATGGTTTGAAATCTATTTTTATGGGTATTAGGGTGTTCTTAAGAGGATGAACTTGGCAGTCTTTCCAGATTACTATTGACTGGCCCTGTAACTGCACTCTCAGACATCTTTCAAACTTGTGGGGATGCTCCTCTCCCCTTTATGTAATATACTTATGTGAGAAGCTTTCTTCAATTTTCTTTCCTGCCAGAAGGCAATTAAAGCTTAACTCACCCAAGAGTACCATATTCACCAAGCTGTGATAAATCTGAGCATCCTAAACCACAGAAATACAGAATGGGTTGAGATTGGAAAAGACTTCTGAAAGCCATCTGGTCCAGCCTGCATGCCCAAGCAGGGCCACCTAAAGCCAATTTCCCAAGACCATGTCTGGATTTGTTTTATTAATATCTCCAAGGAGACTCCATGAATTCCCTGTGCAACTTGTGCCAGTGCACAGTCACTCTCACAGTAAAAAAGTGTTTTCTGGTGTTGAGACACTTTTGTGTTTCAGTTTGTGCCCATTGCCACTCGTACTATCACTGGGCACTGCTGAAAAGTAGAGCCTGGCTCTGTCCTCTATGCACCCTCCCTTATCCAGTGATAAGATTTCTCAGTCTCCTCTCCTCTCCTCTCCTCTCCTCTCAACAGTCACAGCTCTCTCAGCCTACCCTCAGAACCTCTCCTCTCCTCTCCTCTCCTCTCCTCTCAACAGTCACAGCTCTCTCAGCCTACCCTCAGAAGAGATGTGGTTCAGTACCTTCATCATCTTCGCTGCCCTTCGCTTTACTCTCTCCACTATGTCTGTATCTCTCTTTGTACTGGGGAGCCCAGAACTGGACTTTTAAGTATTGCCTCAAAGGTGCAGGGTAGTAAGGAAGGATCCCCACCTCAACCCTGTAGCAATACTTTGCCTGATGCAGCGCAGGGCACATGCTTGCTCATGATCAACTTGGTGTTCAGCGGGGCCCTCAGGCTTTCTTTTGCCAAGCTGACTTCCAGACAGATAAAAGATTTCCAGCTGAGGGGTTTCTGTTTGGTTGGTTTTGCTCTGGTTTTTCTTGGGTGGTGGTGGTGTTTTAATAGGGAATAGTGCTGTCTCTGAATTTCAAATCCCGTGATGTGAAGGGAATTGTATTCAGGTCTCTCATTTTCTGTGAGCACTTAAAACTCTACAGTGTTTTAGTCATAAGGGAAAATATTAAAATGGAAAGGAAGAAATACAGCTTGAACAAAAAAAGCCAAACCCAAAACCAAACATACAGAGGTTTTGAGTTACGTAAGTTTCCAAGTGCACAAAAGCACCCTGTGTTTATAATTAATGTGTGCAGTACCCCAGAGTTTGGAGTTTAAAATATGTTCCGTTTCCTTTTGACTAGCTCTAGAAACTTCATAAGAAATTTTAGATTCTGTGGCATCTTGTTCCAAATGTGGGCTATTCTAGATTCTGTTCAGAGCTGTCTCAACTCCAGAGATTTCATAGCTCATTTACCCAGATAATAAATGTTTTGAATTAAGTTCCAAGGGCAAGATATTTGAAAAAAGGATGTTGCATCACTACCACATTGATACATTAATCCTTTTCTTAGAATTACTTTAAGAGCTTAAATAAATCATTAAATGCTTGACATTTATGGCTGAGAGCTGCCATAATACCCATATTAAGAAATGACGTGGGGAGAAAAGACAACCTTCCTTATTTTTAATTCATTTCTCCAGTAAAGTTATGAATAGATGTTGAGCCAGCCACAAAACACATTGGAGACTCGAATTCCTCTTACCACCACTGATACCTAGAATAAGAGCATGGAACAACCTTTTACATAATTTTGTAAGATTTTAATAGTAATCAATTTTCTCCTACTGGAGCAGTTTGAATTTCTTATTGCTTCAAAGGTGACTATTCTTAATATTCAGGTTGCTGTTGGCCAGAACTCTAGAATATGATAAAGTTACATGTATTTGTTAGATTAGCAGCATTAAAGAATCTATCCAGCAAGTCAAAAAAGATGAAGTTTCTTAAAAGTAATTGAGGACAAGTATGGATTGAGTATGATCTCTCTAGGTGTTGGTTACCTAGCAGAAAACAGTATTATCCTGAACTTTGGAAGTATGAATTTTTAGGCCTCAAGCTACCAAAACATGAGAAACAAACATCCATGACTGTGAAAGAGAGTTTTCTTGTGCTTGTTCTAACTTTTTCAGCTGTGTTTAAACAAAAGAGCTCACTTTGGGTTGTTAATATTCAATAAAAATTACACAATTGGATCATGCTAAAAGACAATTTTGGGAAAAAGAATCACAATCATATTAATTTAAATTTCTGATTTGTTCTAGTAATTGCCTGTAATTTTTTTTATTATGTATAAATTCTGTCTTTCATTATGTAACCTAACAAATCAATGCATTTTAGTCCTTACCTAAAGTATCTAGTATCAGACACTAAGAGCAGAGAATAATATGGCCAGCAGCATCAAATTAATTTTATTCTGTTCTTCACAGAGTCATTAAAAAAGAGAAGAAATAGTACATAGTTACTGTTTCAGCTATAGATCTGTGATGACACAATACTACTGCAACACCTCGGCTGTGGGTGAGAATGCAAACCATCTGCCTAATTTTCATTCTCTTAGCAAAAGCCCCCTGAGATATCACCTCTTCCTCAGCTACTCAGAAACAGGTCATTACTTTCTCTGACATCTCAGCCACCATCTGCTAAGAAATTTTATCTGTTTGTCTGTCTGCTTGTTTATTTCTCTTCCTTCCATGGAAACGGAAAGAGAAAAAAACCCAAAACAAAACAATAAACAACGTTTGCCAGAGGTATCTCAAAAATCTTTTACCAGTAATTAGAAATATAAATGTCTAAGATACTGCCTTTTATTATCTCTATTTTGTAGCTCCAAATTTAATATTAATTCCACATTATTAAAATATTTTATTAAAGAATTGTATTTCTACCATATACTATTATTATTCCACCTCAAATATAGTTCACTGTTCATCTTTGCCATCTCAAGAATTTCAGTTTGCTGTTCTGTCACAATGACAAGGTTTTAGGTAAACTTGGACATTGTCTCCTCTTTAATTTGTGGTATTTTTAACATATAGTTTGGTTGGTTGGTTGGTTGGTTTTGTTTGGTTGGGGTTTTTTCATTGATCTTTTACTTATTTTTATTACTCTATAAATTTAATTTTGTTTTAATGTAAATATTTTATAGAAATGGAGTCCAGTATTTCTCACTTGAATCAGAATTTATATCCATTCACTGAGGAATGTGACTTTGTATGGGCTGGCTATGGAATTGTAATTTTTTTTTCCCCAGCATATTTTCACATTAAAGGCTTTTTGGAAATGTAGTAACTGAAGAAGTTCATTTAAGTGCGCTCTGAATACTTAAAGACATTTGGGAAAATAAGCCAAAAGAAACCTCAAACCAAGAAATAACAAAAAACAAACCCTGAAAAAAGGACTGAAAATATTTGCAGTGATTTTGAAAAGTTACACAGTAAATTGCACATCTGACATCAAGAGGTAGATTGGAAACTAACATTTTATGTAGAAAACAGGAAGGGAAGATGAAGTAAATTGAAACACATCAATTTTAGAGCTAGCAAAAGAAAACAGTACATAATTAGTTGATCAAGCACCAAAACTTGCTTACGGGAAATACATTTGTCATTAATATGTGCCTAATAATCTTTGAAATCTGACTTCTAAAAGGGATCAGTAGTATATGCACACATAGGGATAATCCAGAGTATAGTGCTCAACATAATGAACACTGAAAAAGTGTTCATTGGAATACAAATAGTGACCTTCCAATGAATGAAACTGATGAGTTGTTTTATAATCATCTCACAGGATATTTTCACATGCTCTCCTATTTTCTAAAATGTTTTATACAGTTTAAAAGGAGGCTGTAGATTCATGCATATATTGCTATGTAAGGCTTTTAATTTTGATATATATTAGGATTAGCAGGAAGAAACCAACCTGCTAAAATTGGTTCTGACTTTACAATGCATTATAATTTAATAATGATAGTAGGATTCTGGACAAGGCAGCTGGACCAGCAGGCTTTGCATACCCAAAAGAGGTATCTAGTGGGTATCTGGATACCCACTTGGGGTATCTAAATGTTTTTTGCCCTACACATTGTGGAAGTGTGCATCCGGGTTTGGTCTGATGCATAAAACACTAAATTATCAGTTTGTAATTTGAATGCCATATGGAGATAGGGCAGTAGTAGTTGAAAATTGGATTCTGTCTACCCACCTTTCGATTTGTCACTGTAGATTGCGTTTGCAAGATTTATAACTATAATAATGTATCTGCCTGACCACAACTTAATGCCTGTATCCATACTTATGGATACCTGACAGTTACAAAAAATAGTTGTCCTTCACATTTCAAATGCACTTAATGATAATCTACTGTCATTTTTCTTTCTGAATGAATACATTAAATTTTTGCTCACTGCTCACATTTGTAGGTGTTCCAATAAGGGACAGAACAATGGAAGCCGTCAAATTAATGACATGTTATCACCTGGTAACATGAGAAAGGTGTAACATTTTTAATAGCAGAGACTAGATTAAAGTCGTTTCAGCCACGAGGAGCTGGGAATCAATTTCAATGTTAATCAGTAGTTTAAAGAATAGATTAGTAATGCAGTAAATGCCATTAACCTTTCAAGCACTTCCACTACATGAAGCATCCTGCAGAGGCATAAAGCAGTGTGCAGCTGTGACACAAACAGAGCATATACAGTACAAATACATATTTAAGATTTTCTTCATCTGTTTTATGTCAAAATTATGGTCTGAACAAGTTTAGGTAAAAAGTAGAAAAGCTGTTTTTACAAAAATCCTCAACTTTTTCTAATAAAAAGTGTTTGTTTTTCTGAAATATGAAGCACCACCTAAACTAAATGTTTTGTGCTGTACACACACGATCATTGAGAGATATTCTAATGTTATTTATGAGTTTTCTCATCTGTGTTAATGGAGATGGTGCAGTCAGTACAGACAGGTACCACAATCACAGTGTTCCACTTAATGATATCAGCAAAAAGGAAAACAACATTCTTAAGCTTCATGACGGTCAAGAAGAATTAATATCCTCTTGAGTGAAACCAGAAACTCCACTGGTACTGGAAGGATTGTGTTTCAGTCTCTAATGATCTCCAAGACTGACTTTCTACACCACTGGAAAAGAGCAGGATCTAAACAGCAGTGACAAACAACTCAGAAAGGTCTCACATTCTTAAAATATTTGGTCTTCTCTGTGACTCATTCAGGTGTATGGGAAAGCATGTAAACAGCTAACCATTGTTTTCTAAATAATTCTCCCACATATAAATAGGAAGGGTGTACTTTTAGATAGTCAGTATTTGTCAGTTTGGATGTGAATTTGGCAGTGCAATACATGTAAAACAATTCATGCAGTATTTTATGTTATGTTCATTAAACAGTGTTCTCTAAATACTTAAAAAATTATACTGGTATCAATGTTTTTAACTCTACTATAATTTCATTTTTAATCCCCCAAAAATATAAATTATAAAGATATTTTGCAACAAGACACATTCTACGTGTAAGGAAGTTTTGTAGAATAAAATAGAAAATTTAATTCCCCTTGTATAAGAGTACAGACTTTGGGAATCTAAACTTTAATTTCTGTTGTTCTTTTATTCACTTTTTAATGTTCAGTCAGAATGGTGAGATGATGATACATGTTCCCCAAGCTCTTCTAGTCCTGGTATTCCATCATTTTGAAAGCATTGTTGATACAATCAATGATGATAAATGATTCATCTCACTTAATTAGGTTGGGAAAAAAGTGAGATACTTCAAACAAAACTATTTTAAAAGGATTAATGCTTAGACTTGCCTGGTCTACTACATTTTTGCATATGCTAGCATTTCTTCCCATCCCCATTAAGGTAGACATATCAATATTTCATATGTCAAAAATAAAATAAAAAAATATTTCCTCAAGTGCAGATTGGTACCCAAGCACAGTCTGTCTTTTGTTTACATGTTTTCCACTCTGATGTGACAGAAAAAATGTTACTTGGTTGATTTGTTTTACTGCTTCAACCAAGTCGTCATCATAAATACTAACATCATCAAACACTATATTTATTTGGGAAAGATGGGCAAAGGCTACCTTGTGTGATTTTATGAATTACCAGCCTTTAAAAGACATGAATAAAAATCAGTTGTACTAACTAGGTGAATTCTCTCAAAAACCAGCTTATGGCCTGTGAGAGAAGAGCCCAGAAATTGGAACAGAAAACACTGTGCTATAAGCCATTGTTAAACCCTCTCCAATCACCGATTCCAGTGCTAAACCAGGCTATGTTTAATCAAGAAACTATTTTTACAGACAGGAAAAAAGTGAATTATGAATGAAGGAGGAGTACAAAATGTATGATAACATACAAATGTCTGAGAAGAATGATAGTAATTCTGAAAAAAGGGAGGTTGAACCTTGTGTGAAATTTAAGTTTCATGAAGAGAGGAATAATATTAAACTTCCTTTTTCCACTTAGGCTTTCTTCTAAGAAAGTTTTTCTGTTACTGACTTTCATAATGTAAAAATATTTCTGAAGTGAATGATATCAACTAAGATATAGAGTTTTCTGTCAGGTAGAAAAATCCTGCACATAACTGGCATTTGGTACAGTTTCAAATGGCAGAACAATGGGTTTCTTGTGAAGAACATATACGGTG
>NW_010252642.1:0-937 GCF_000690775.1 Eurypyga helias
GGGAAGCGTCGGCCCCCGCTAACTTTGATCGGCCTCATTCATCCCAGCTGCGCTCTATTTGTTTGTCATTTCGCCCTTTTCCTCCCAGAATCGTTATTTATGGTCTGAAAAGTGAAACGCGCCCCGATTTGCCTTTACATGGACTCTTCTGCGAACTGGGGGGAAGACACCTCCCTCCTTCCCCCACCCCCAACTCCACCAGGGGGGTTGCCAAAAGAGAGGGGGAAAAAACCGTCTCAATCATTATCAAATCAGCTTTGAATTCATTACTCCAGAGCATTAACTAATTACCAGATCAGAGAGAAGAAAAAATAAATATTCCTTTAAATAACTGAAGGTAATTATAACCCTGTTGTTGACACTAACGATTAATAATTGATCAGAAGTTATACACAATAAATTGTCAATTTATCTCCCCATGAAAATGCACATACTTTTTTTTTTTTTCCCCTGGGCGATTTTTAAGAGCCCAGGCACCGACAGTACACTCCCAGCCGACCTACGGAACAGTCCGACTTTTCTTTCTTTCTTTCTTTTTTTCCTCCCAAATTTTCAGGAGTATTTTGAAATCCCACACCCCACACAAACACCCGTCACGGATGACAGAAACCCGGGTGGAGCAGAAGCGACTTTCGTTGCCCGCCTGAGCTCCTGCCTTTCCGAGGAGGGCCAGGCCGGGGTGACCGCCCCTCTCCCGCTTTCCATCCCTTTCGGTCCCAAAATCCCGAGGGGAGCGAAGTTAACGATGGCCGCCCCCGAGGCACTACATCCCTCCGTCCTTTACTTTTTGCTCAGGGAAAATGCAGCCGGCTCTGCCCGGATTGGATGTGAAATGGTGACATTCCCTCGTGAGTCACGGCTGGGGGGAGGAGGGAGCGGGGGCACGGGTCCAGATTCCGGGAGGCCGGCTGTCACCTCGGCCAGGGCGGCTACAGGT
>NW_010252642.1:954-2033 GCF_000690775.1 Eurypyga helias
TCCGGGCTACCTGCCCGCCCGCCTGCGCCCCGCCGGTCGCGCTTTCCCTCTGTAGTTTTAATAAAGACTCCGCTTCATTGCCGCCGAGTAATAATCAGGGATTAGATGCATGGATGCTTTGAATATTCACCCTGGATCCCTTTGTTTCTTAACTTTTTTTTTTTTTTCCCCTCGCTTTTATTTCTTTAGAAGCCGGAAAAATACCTGAGTGATTAGTTACTGGATTAAAAACAAAGGGGTGAACATCATCTTACTTCATGTGCAGTATTACTGGTAATAACAATACTTTTAAACCATCATTATTCAATTCCTACAATAGAAAGGCTCTTTTCCACTAACTGGATCGTGAGAAGCTTGCCCAAGCACCCGAGATTTGTCTGAATGCAGAAGCCAACGAATCAACCTATATGCAAATTCCTCCTTTTTTTTTTTTTTCTTTCCTTTCCAAAAGTTAATAAGCAATAAAATCCTCGCGGTATTGATTACATCCCTGCCACGGTTCCTCAGCAGCGCGCCGAATCTGAGACGCTTTTAAGTGAGATATAACATGTGACGGAGACAGAAACTCCCAGTGGCGAGAGTTTTGGGGTTTCCACCCCCCCACATACCATGAGGTTGGGCACGGAAGGGGAGCGACGGAGCAAGCCGGTGTGGGTTGCTCCGCTCCGGGCTGCCCGGCCCCGGCCCCCCTGTCGGGCGCTAATTGATGGCCCGTTAGGGTGCCCCAGGTAGGGCTAAACCAGACGGCGCACCTTGCAATTTGTGTCTTCACCTGGAAATCACCCTTCGCCCCAAAACCCTAGAGACCACCCCCGAGCGTGGACGTTCGGGAAGGCAGTCCCCTTTCCTGTTGGTGGTGGGTTTGGTACCATTCCCCCAGCCCTTAACAGGAGCTAAGCACGTCGGTGGCTAAGATGCAGATGGCGCGGGGAGAGAAACGCAGGCGCCCATTGCGCTTTATATTAACTTTCCCTTTAGCCGGGCCCATTCCCCTCCAGCAGCGAGCGGGTGCGCAGGAACCATTCCCACGTCTGTCTGTCTGTCTCTCCGTTCGCTGCTGGCCTGGGCTGAGTGCTACC
>NW_010252643.1:0-1222 GCF_000690775.1 Eurypyga helias
CAGGGCAGCGGTTTTCAACGCCAGCGTTGGGGTCGAGATGGCTAAAAGGCAATGGAGCCTGACCCAGCCTCATTTTTATGAATGCTTAATGACCACTCAATCATTAACATCAACCTTTAAAAAGCAAATGCAGCACCTACAGTGTTCACTACCCTCCCCCTCCCCCCTTTTCAGGGTCTCAATCGAGTCAGTCAAGCGTGCAAACCGATCCTGTCGCCAGCAAAAGCATTTCCTTTCACTGTGGTCAGCCAAAAGCAGGGGAAGAAAATGGAAGTGACTTGGAGTTACGGCACCAAAAAGGCCAGACAAGCAAGGAAATAATCAACTCCACATGAGCCACTTCTAGCCCATCACAATGAAAAGGGCCTACGACTAACCCCAGGAAAGGTCAGCGGGACCGTGGGGGTCATAAGCTGCAAAAGGCAATAGCGAGCAGCTGCCAGCTGCAATAAGAATCAATGTGTTCCTAATTACGCGCCGAGGAGAGGGCTCAAGCGCCCAAAGAGAGTCCCGCTGTAATCACAGCTTGCGTCAAAACAAAGAGCTTCGAGTGCTCCCGTCCTACTCTTCTCCACCTCCAGCACTGGAACAGCGGCGGGCCTGCTGCTAAATTACAGGAAGCCGAGCCACGGAGATAAGGAGCCGGGCATTTACATAAGTGCGGCTTTAAAAAAAAACATAATTAGGCATTTGTGTTAGAATTATGGCATCACGAAAGACGGGATTTCGTGAGTGCAAGTGATAAAATGAGGTACTTCAAAGGGGTGCTTTTAGAAAACAAACTGAACTCTGCCTGGCAATCCTGCAAGGCCGGTATTTTCTCCATCCTAAAAAGTCTGGAAAAGGGAAAACCCCACCAAAACTACAGTTTGCTGACGGTGACCCTATAAAGCAAGCGCGAGAGATACCAGCAGGTCAAAACGCAGCGAAACGCACTCAAAGGCATCCTCAGAAACAAACCAGTTGGAAAGGCATTTAAAAATTACACAAAAAAGCAGCCTTTGATGTCTGTATTTATTTATCACACTTAAAACAAATGAAAGCACGCTTTCTAGATCCTTATCCTACCGACTCAACGGAGAGCAATCCCAGTTGTGCAACCTTCACAGCCAGTTTCATTAACGCCTCCACCTACAACCCTGCCCGGCGTCCAAATCCATCGGCGCTAAACCGGCATCCAGGCGTTTCCCCCGTGTATTCCCACTTCACCATGCCTTCAGCA
>NW_010252643.1:1260-1689 GCF_000690775.1 Eurypyga helias
CCTTGCACGAGCGTGCATGAAGCTTCACGCTCGCTCCAGGTTTAAACTTCCAGTAGTTTATCCAAACTTTTAGCTATCCAAAGCTATAAACTATCCTAAACAGCATCAGTAACTCAAACTCTGTTACGGGGAAGGCACAGTGTCACGGGACAAAGATGACATTAAGCAACTGAGAGGAAGAAAAACAGAGGGGTATTAGCCTAAAAACACGACCCAAAAGTTGGCCGGCCGGAAAGATGGAGAGGCAGATCTTTTGCCGAGCTGGTCACTGGATTTTTCTGGTTTGCTGTCAGGCCTGGAAAGTCTCATGGTTGGTATCAGCTGTTGGACTCCGATCAAAGTTTAGCTTTTCCATTAATCCTTTGAGTTATATGTGAGGCTGATAAAGGAGTTTTTTTTTTTACGACGACAGGCAAGATTAATCCGCTA
>NW_010252643.1:1818-2446 GCF_000690775.1 Eurypyga helias
TTCCTGCCCTTTGCGGGTGACGCCCGGATTCACAAGCAGCCTTGCACGAGCGTGCATGAAGCTTCACGCTCGCTCCAGGTTTAAACTTCCAGTAGTTTATCCAAACTTTTAGCTATCCAAAGCTATAAACTATCCTAAACAGCATCAGTAACTCAAACTCTGTTACGGGGAAGGCACAGTGTCACGGGACAAAGATGACATTAAGCAACTGAGAGGAAGAAAAAAAGAGGGGTATTAGCCTAAAAACACGACCCAAAAGTTGGCTGGCCGGAAAGATGGAGAGGCAGATCTTTTGCCGAGCTGGTCACTGGATTTTTCTGGTTTGCTGTCAGGCCTGGAAAGTCTCATGGTTGGTATCAGCTGTTGGACTCCGATCAAAGTTTAGCTTTTCCATTAATCCTTTGAGTTATATGTGAGGCTGATAAAGGAGTTTTTTTTTTAAGACGACAGGCAAGATTACTCCGATACTTAATTTGCACTCCAATATTTCAAAGCCACCTTGACTTTAAAACCTCAGTCTTGGTGTACATATGGTCTTGATAGAAGAACGCATGCTTTGGCATTGACTGAAGGAATGGGTTTGCGAGCCGAGGGGAGGAAGTTTAACGGTTTGTGTACTGCACCTCTG
>NW_010252643.1:2481-6430 GCF_000690775.1 Eurypyga helias
CACGCGTACGCGCTCCCATCGGGGAAGACTGCCGTCCCGGCGTGTCTGCGGCGGTCACAGCCAGCCAGCCAGCGGGCAAAAAAAAAACCAACCCAGGTCGTCACAGAAGCCACGCTTTCTTACCCACAAAAATGCACAATAATGAGGTTAATTTTATTATTAAGCTCAGAAAAAGGCGCGGAGACAGTCCCCTGCTGCCACCCTAACGAAGTTTGAGTTTCTGCCTCTTCTAGCCTCGGGGGAAGACAGAGAACAGAGCATTACCCTAATATACAGCTCTGCCGGGCTGCAATTACGCTTAAATGCCTAAATAAGGGCTTTTAGACCCCAAGGGATCCCAAGGTATCATTAGCCTAACAGTTCCATCACAGCAACTACAGACCAAATACACGCAGAATTCTCACCCTTTGCTCCTCCAACCCCCCAGGCCTCTCCCCTCTCGTTCTCTCCTGGCGAAGCACTACTCTGCCTCAAATTCCCATTTTCTTCCCCGTATCCAGCTCAACACCCGGACCGATCCCGTCGCACGGCCTCACGGTCACCAGCAGCCGCTCTGCTCCCCTTCGACGTCTCGAAGGGTCCTTCCGCAAACACTCCCTCCCTGCTCCTCCCCGCCGGGCTGGCCTCATCCTCGGGGCGAGGCGTTGGGTTTACTTTTTCAACCCAGCGATTTTGGGTTTTTTACCAAGAATGAGATTTCGCAACCAGACGAAGCCAAGTTAGAGACGGGCTGCCGGCGAGGAGGGGAGCAGCACCTTCCTTCAGGACCTGGCTTGCATCCTCCTATCTGCCCCAACAATCGTGCGGCCACGGAGTGAGTCAGATCCGCTGGCGGATCCAGCTAGAACTCAGCCAAAGCGAGGAGAGGTGTAGTTTTCACCGGGATGAGGGAGCAGTTTCAGCACACCGCGAAGTCTCAGAGCGCTAGCCCAAAGGAGGGGGAAAGGGAACTTGGCACTCTAGCAGCATAAGGCCTCAGATCAACCAGTGAAGCACCAGCCCAGTATCTCTAATAAACCCTGAACTCCAAGAATGTGGGTAAAAATGAAGAAAAACACGCACAAGACCCAACTCCAAGCGAGCCGTGCCCGTTTTCTCAGGTGAGCTAAGGGCCTAATTCTCCACGCTACAGGTGCACACGCCACAGCAAGCTTCCCCACTGCCTCGGGGGTGTCTTTTCCACCTCAAAGAGTTTGCATTCTGCACGTCAAGGACAATCACCCGTGATCGTCATCTCTCTACGGTTCCTCTAACCAGAATCATGGATTTAAAAATAAGGACTAGACCCACAGGCTCACTCTGCTCACCAGAAAAACCTGCCAGCCGCTCAAAGGAGCTCATGTCCACCCACGCTGCCGACAAGCCCGTTTCCAGCAGCTCTTACGCCTGGCAGGCTCTGAGGAGAGAGAAGGTTGATGAAAATAAGAGGGCCCATAGCTGAGCTGTGGAGGACAGCGAGCTCATTCCCCAGGCGACTCCAGACGAAGGCTGACACCCCATCCGTCGTCAGCCTCCAGCACCCAACAGCTCTACAAAACCGCAGGCAAATGGGTTCTTTCAGCTGCCTTACCCCGAGCCCAACTCGGTCTGTTGCAACTTGCAGGGATCCATGCAATCCGTGATCCCTTAAAGGGAAGCACAACTATTAAATCCACACCTGCAGCCAGAATTTATAGCAACCCCATCTACTGCTGTCTTACATCATCGGCAATTAGGAGCCTATGAACTCATGGCTGCAGGATATGGGAGGCGCGCTGGAAGCGGAGAGCACAGCCTGGGTGTTACAGCCCAGTTGTTGGCCACCCTTTTAGAATTCACCGTGCCTGGAGATGGCCGACACCGGGCACAAAACAGAGCAACCGATCCATTTTGACTCCGTTTCCAACACTAAAAGTGCTCTCCTCTGCTTAAAACTGCCACTTCCCTTCCTCTCACAGGGGCCCATGTGCCATCGCGTGCGATGCCGGCGCATGCTGCCACCCAGCCCGGGGCAGACAGGCAGGGGAACGAGGTCTGTTGAAAAGCAAACTGGCTAACCAGCGACAGCTGAGGGAGAAAGCAGGGAAGAGTCTGCCCTTTCTTCCGCTGATTAAAACAAGCCTTCCATCCTTCAGCGTTACAGTGAGCTACCCAGGTAATTCGGTTTATTGCTCTCCTCCCCTCCCTTCCCCCACGCCCAGCAGATCAAACCTGGTTTCAGAACTGAAGTCTGAACCCTCTGGCTAAAACACGTTTCTGCGCTTCTTGACCCAGAGGGAAGGAATTCCGACAGGATATTCCTGACACAAAGCAGCAGAACAATCCTGTGAGCCTCAGGCTCGGAGAAAAGCTGTCTTGATACAGCAGCTACGCGGGAAAAACAAAGAGGAAAATGGCATTGGTCAGGGCAGGTTTGCTACAACTGACCCGGCTCCCACGCGAGGGGAGGGGGGAAAGGAGAGGGGGTCATCGGGCTGGGTTTGCTCGGCGGCATTGTGCAACCAGCACAGCTTCCCACCTCGTGCCAGCGGAGCCCAAGGAGAGCGTGGATCCAGGGGAAGGAGGCAGCAAGGATCCCAAAACCACAGCCCGAGGGTTTGGCGTCTCCAGCTCTGCCGCTTCACCCAAGCTCCGAGCCGAGGCGGCGCTGTCGGCTCAGCCCTGCGAGAGGCAGGGACCCCGGCCCAGAGCGGACAGGCCGTCGGGAGCAGCAACGTCGAACGGCAGCCGCTGACGAGACGCAGCCCTCCCCCCGCCCCGCAAAGCGGGGTAAGGGCAGCTCTTACCAGCAGGACCAGTTCAAACACGAGCAACAGGAAAGCAGTGAAGTTTCATCACGGGTACCAGGGCGAATTTTCCACCAGGTTCACCGTGCTGTGCCCCGTTTTCACTCGCACAGACACATCCCACTTGGCTGAAGCGGATTTCTGCTCGGACAGCAGTCCGGAGGATCGGGAAGACACCTTCCCAGAGGAAGGAGGGACATGGCTGCTGTGGCGAAGAAGGTTCGAGACTCTCGCTAGCACATCAGCTCCCCCGCCAGACTTTCATGCCAAGCTCAGCAAGACACAGGGGCCCTGCGAAGATAACTGGCTGCCGGGATTGATTCCATCCCACGTCAGCATCTATCAGATAGCAAGAAAAACAAGATTAAGCAGAACCACAGCGTTAGTCTTCACTTAAACTTGGCAAAGAACGTGAATGTTTCTTGTGTTGGCTTCTCTGTGTGTGTTTTTTTTTAAGCAATCTGAGACGCAGCCAGAGAAAGGTGCCTGGACTTCTTAAAACTGGGAGCTGAGAAGGGACAACACTTGTACACTTGCCAGGCCCCAGATAAGCAGCGAGGGCTTAGGCTAAGCAGGCTAGCATCTGCCTCCTGCAGTATATACACTTCCAGAGTGAAAATAAACAGCTTCACACCTTCAGCTCAGAGCAGGGCTTCAGCTCCTCTTACGCCCTCAACCTGCAGCCTCGCCACTCCAGAAGAAGGATCGGAAGGGTGAGGGTTGCTCGCAGTTCCCTTATTCCGACCTACGAGAATAAGGCCAAAAGCTTTCAGTCTCCCATCACACCGAGTAGGTGGATTAGGGTCTGCGCTACCACGTGCGGGATCCGGTGCCGCTTCGTCGCGTTCCACCAGCGAGAGGGGCTCCAGGGAAACTCAACATACAACTTCCCCCGGTTCGGTTGCGCGGGCGCGATGGATCTGAGGAAAAAAAGCTAACTTGAAAACTAGACCATTCTTAAGCGCTCAGCTCAAAAGCCCATCATCTAGAAAACGGCACCTCGATGGAACGCTACCTCCTAGTTCATGTGGGATCGGTTCCTGCAACGACTCGGAGCTGGAGAGACTCGAGCCACGCAAGGGCGGACTTCAGCATCCGCCCTGTTACCTGGTCCTACGCTCCTCTCATCCCAACTCGCACAGCCATCTGAAAGCACAATCTGCACCCAAAAAACCGCCTCAGTC
>NW_010252643.1:6442-8840 GCF_000690775.1 Eurypyga helias
AAGATCTGAACATAAAATTGTATCGTTAAGCTCGAAATTTCAACATATTTATAGAGTTTTGATGATAACATTTTTGATTACATCCGTTGCCAGCTTCCTTCTACACCCTGACAAAGATTTAAAGTATACATTCCTCTTTCATTCTGCAACAAAGATTAGTGGCAGGAACAGAAAACATCTTCTGTTCCAGAAAACCCTCGGGGTTTTCCTCCTGAGCTCACATTTTATGAGAGCAGACTCAAATCTCCATCAAGCTGCAATACCCTGTCACTGCAAAGTATTCAGGCAACAAGTATCCGAGTGCTACACCAAAACACACCTTTTGCAAAAGGCTCTGGAGAAACAAAGCGACTTCCCAAAGCAATTGCAAACGTGGAGCAGTTCCTCAGGAGCAGCAGCCCTCAGCAAGCCTTCTGAAAATCCAGGCCTACGCACACACAGCTGGAATTCGGGAACTTTTGCAAGCTCTTATCGGGGGGGGAAAAGAAAGAAAAAACAGACATTATTGTTCAGTTTGACTCCGTAACATGTTTAGTTTACAGGGAGCTGGAACATTACACAGCAAAACTCTTCAGCTACCAGAAATTACGTACAACCAGCAAAACCTGTTCTCCGAAGGGGGAAAACGTCGTTTTGAAGATCTTGTCTTTGCCCCACGCAGAAATTCTCCACAACACAGCCAGAAGCTGTCACTAGCCCTCCCCACCCCACTCCCCAAGGGGATCGGATCGGTGCAAGACCACCAGCTCCTATGAAACCAAGGAAAGCCAAGGCTGCCGAGTGTCACCAACCTGACCTCGAGCTCAGCAAACGAGACTGCAACAGACTTGGGGGTCCTGAGCAGAGGGACCCAGCCACCCATTGCCACTGCATCTCGCAGCCCCTTCGCACCTCAATGCCTTCAAAGGTGCTGAGGTGACAACTTAGAAGCTGCCAAAGAGTTATTCCAGCACATCCGTAGGGATGATAACAGATTTAGCTCCATTCCCAGATGTGTCCAACTCCCTCCCCAGCCTCATATCTGGGTGTACAATACCAAGGCCTACCCACACGTCAGCGGGAGATCGTCTTCGGTGCACGGCTCCAGAACAAGCCCAACCAGCTCAAGAGGCTGGCGATGAGGTATCAGCTGGGTGGGCTGGCAGATCCAACCTGGCACAACCCAAGAGCCATCTTCCTAAACATCACATTTCTACTCCTAAGCTGCCTCGTCACCAAGTTCATTCCCCAACCCCAGTACTCAACCTCCTGCATGAAGCTTTTCTTCCTGGAGGCACAGCACGCTGAGACCGGAGCAGTGCAACCCCCGGCAGGTACCAACCTGCATCAACACTTCCAGCAAGGGTGAGGAGTACGTGCGGACGGGTGACACCAGAGCCAGAGCAGCCAGGTGACAGCCCCCCCAGCCTGAGCTTCCCCTCAGCTCGGTGGAGCTGCTGTTTACCTTCTCCACCACCTAGGACAGGAGGCCTACGGTACAGCTCCATCCTCATCCCTCCTTCGAGACCAGGGGCCGGTGCAAGATTTCAGAAGGCAGGCTGAATGAAAGGGTGAAGAAAGAAGCTTTTCGGGGAGGGAGGCGGGTGGGGGGAAGGGGAGGAGAGGCATACACGTGTAAAACAAATCATCTCTTTGGAGCGCTGGCTCCTACTTGTTCTCGGTTATATTATTCACTCAAGAGTGGATTAATCCATCACTGCAAAGGAATCTCCTGATCTCAGAGATAAAGGCAACAAGTCATGCACTGACTCCTGATAATCGCCAGCCTCTCTCATACCCTTATTTGGGCCGGTCTAGCATCTCTTAACAAACAAGAAGCAAAAAAAGGAAACAAAGCCTGAAAGAATACCACCTGCTTACAGCAACTTCACTTGTGAAGACCTAGCTTGGATCAAGATGGAAGCAACTAGAGGATTTCAACTCGGAAGAACCATCTTCAGCTTGTTAGCAAAGCGGCTGCATTAAGCATCCTCTTTCTCTGCTGCACATTCCCGCGAGGACTTGCCGGCACAAGAGGAACGGTCACCCGTGGGTCGGTCAGCCCTGAACTGCCTGCCCGGGAGGAAGGACGTCTCCAGCAGCTGTCTGTCCTTCAGCAGGTGATGTGGAGCAGTTGAGGCATTCACAAAGCATCTTTTTGTCACCTGAGGTTCAGGGGGGTGGCGGGGGACACAGATGATGCCCACAGCCCTCTTCGGAATGGAGCTGGCACTCCCCACACAGGGTCTCCCCACGGAAGGGGAGGGGAGCAAGCTTACAGGGTACACCCAGCACGACCCACAGCTACCTCTGCAAAGACAAAACACTCCCAAATCACCCCAAAAACCTCAACCAGCAGTGCACAGCCCCTTCGGCTTCCTCCTCTGCAGAGCCCACTGTTCAACAAGGGGCTGCTCCC
>NW_010252643.1:8919-13662 GCF_000690775.1 Eurypyga helias
GTGCTTCAGAGGTTTGCTGCAAGGAAAACCCAGGTCGGCAAAGCGGGCAGACTTCGTACGGCTGCGAGGTAGGAAATATTAAACTTGTCTTTGAATTAAACAAATAAGGTTCAACCGCTTGGTTCATTATCAGATACAATGGTTGAAGTCTGCGGGGGGAAAAAAAAAAACCAAACAGCAAAACCCAGGGCATAAATCAAAGGCACGATCAGACAGACAGGTGAGGCCGAGGGTGCGGTTTCACCTTACAGCTAAGCCGAACCCAAAGCCGGCCGCTGCCAAAAGGGATGATGGTCTGCTATCCCCCCGCACGCCCCGGGGATTATTCTGCCCCCACCGCTTTAGTGAGCGGAACTGGTTGAATGGGGCATTTCTCGCCAGCGGGCAGGAGATGGGGGGGTGAACGGCAAGACACCCCCGTTCCTCCTGCAAGGCTCTTGGCTCAGCTGCGGCGCGGAGAGCGTGGGTTTATGAGGCAGCTAGGCCAATTTAAAAGCCGGCTGCTGCCAAAAGGGGCCGTTCCCCCCCACCCCACCGGCCCCCCGAGGCCTCCCCAGTCACGGGGGTGGAAGATTTAGCAACTCTCTAACTGCGGGGCAAGATCCAGCAGAACGTTTGGGGCTGCTTTTTTATTTTTTCCTGAAGGGTTAGCTGGAGTCACTCCCCCGCAGCTGGATTCCCACAGCGAGGAGGAGGCAGGAACGTACCTGCCACCTCCTGCAGCAGCCAGTCCTCCGACCGAGCTGTAATGTGAAACTGCGCCCAAGGAAGGGGGAAAGAAGGGGGGAAAAAATATATGTATGGAGTCCCACCTGGCTTGAAGAGCTCGGAGACATCTCATAGGTATGGGAAGGGGGGAAAAACAACCCACCTTTTATGATTATTTTCCCTCCTGTTGAAAGACAGAAGAGATTTCTCGCACAGAACGAGCGAATAGGGCCTTAATGGAAAAGACAGGTGGTCTGGATGCGCACGTCTCGGTCCCCAGTTGGGCTGAACAAGCAGTTTGCCCTAACGTGATCGCTGTCCCTGGAGAATCGTCAGCCGCGCTGGAAAGGGAGACGCGAGCCGAGGAAACCGAGTGGAAAACTAGAGCACAGTCAGCCCTGGAAGTTGTACTGAGCCATCGACCAAGGAAATTACTGGAAGAACGCTCACTCGGAAAAAAAAAATCCATATATATATACACACACAGAGGAAACTATCTATTCTAACAACTCCTGAGTAGCTGGGGACCTCTTGTTAGCTTAAGTAATACAGCAACGAGGGTTTTGGCTGAATTTGCCAAGGCCAAACCCGATCCCAGAGCGAACGATGCGGGAGAAGGGGATGCAGGAGCGATCCAGGGCTCGCTCGGGGAGGCCCTTAAGAGAGCATTAAGCTAGTGGGAAAGGGAACATGCTTATAGAGCAGACCACATTCCACCTTGCCTGTTGACAAACTAAAGGAAAAAAGGCACATGGAGAGGACAGTTTGGTCACCACGTAGCACCTGTAAGGGTTGGGACTTCCAACACAAGCTGGAAGTTTCCATTTAAAAGAGGAAAATTCAGCAATTCTGCTTGATAGGAGATGTGAAATCTTGTACCGAGTTTTTAAGCTGTGTAAGTCGGTGTGTCTGATCAGTCTCACCCCAGCTGCAGGCAGGAACGAGCTCCCTGGGCCACTGAAACACTGAGGAAACCCAGCAAACCCAACGGAAGAGACACCGCAGCCCGGCGGGAAAGCGGCGGGACTCAGCTGAAGGCAGCCACTCGCTCGGCTGTAAGCAAAGCAGCAGACAAAAAACCTGACTCCACATACAAAGGTCAAGTTTACAGTATCAATTAATTCATACAAATTAGCAGTTGCCTAACAAAAGACGATAGGCAGGTTTCTGAGCGGCAGGCAAGCACGCCAATTAAAGCGATTCCGTATAAAACGTTATCTGGAATACCAGATCTCGACAGGTTTGTGGGTGAAGACTCGCTCGGTCTCGGGGCAGCTGGCACGGAGGTTTCAAAGCCTTGCTGGAACCAAGCCCACCGGCACATTCACCACGTTTTCACGTCGCCTGGCACACGTTCGTGTGCCAACACAACCGCCCAGGAGCAGAGTGTCACAGCAAAACCCTTCAAGAGTCACAGGTAAGGATGGAAATGAGGAAGACGCGGAGCAGGAGGTTTCCCCAGTGCAAGCTAAAAGGCCTGGCAGAAGGACACACAGGACAGGAAGCCTCCAAGAAAGCACGGAGAGCAGGTTTGATGGAAGGCGTGGGCAATCCAGGTGAAGCTCAACACCTTTCCACATACAGAAGTAGAAATACCTCGTGCTACCTATATAAACCGTTTCCATAAAGCTGGTTTTGCAGCGAACACACATGTGCACATGGAAACACTCGGGGATACCAGCTGGTGACCTACTGCTCCTCACACCCTGCCCTGCGGACAGCTTCCCAGGGAATCAGGAACCAAAGACCTTGCTCCTTCACATGCTCAGCCACATCTGCAACACCAACAACCACACCAAGCCGAGCACTGGGTGCTGCTCGACTGTACCATGAATTAGCTCCCCGCACATCTGCACCGCTTCAGGAAACAGCTTTATTCCCAAAATTATTTCATCATCACGCGCTTCCCAGGTAGGTTTTTTGGCGCCGCAGCTGAACCTTTGCTTACATTTAATGGTAGCGCCTTATCTCCAGCAGCCACCAAATTAAACATCAGCGGTGCTGGTACGACCAAGGGCTTCGTTAGGGTCTGCCTGGGGATCCGCAGAGGAGGATTTATGAGATGACGAACTCTGGTGCGGCTGTGCGCTCACGTGAGCCAGTCAACTGCTTTGCTTCACAATTTCCACATCTGCAGAAGCAGTCTTTAAAGAAGGCAGTGTGTTTTTAAGCTCTGACAGTTAAAATCCTCGAGTGACATCACCTGAAGTTGGAGCACAGCTGCCTTATTCCTCTGGCACGCCAGCGAGCCAAAGTAAGCACGACCCTCGCTTTATAGCATGCAGCACACCTTGGGATAACGCGAGCGCTGGCGGGATTTGCCCCCGTAGCACAATCCAGTCTCTGCGTACGTGAGTTTTTCCCCCTCCCTCTCAGTCTTGGGGTAAGAAGCACCAAGTTTAGCACCCATGCATCCCAGCAAGCCAGGAGAGGGAGCAGGCAAGGGTCCCAGCCCAAGCACTGCTCGCCAGCACCCAGAGCAGCTGGAAGGCAACGAACCAAAAGCATCAGGTAGAGCTGGTGTCCCGCCAAACCCCAGCACTTGCCAAGGCACGGAAAATAACCAGGAACACGCGAGGGATGGCAAAAAAACCCCACTCCAAGCTGCTTGCGGTGGCGTACCAGAGCTTGCCGAGACGGGAGCGGCCCACCGGCCCTCCCGCACTTCACCTTGCGTCGCTTTTAACAAGCGCTTGGGGCAGCTTAAGGGTGTAAATCGCGTTAATCCAAGCGACAAAGCTAGTGCGCACATCCTTGGGTGAATCGCTAATCCCTCGCCACTACAGCCGTTCCCATCTCACTTCCTACCCCTCAGAGGGGGAAAAAAGAAAGAAACACGCTTAACATGAAGCTGGCAGGTAACCCAGGTATATCAAGACGGGATCTACTTATCTGCGAGTCCAGCTTTAACGAACCACGTAGTTTTGAGCAACAGTCACGGGTTTCTACGGCCGCTTCGCAAGCCTACGGATATTCCTGGGATGCGGACCGAGCCAGTCGGAGGCTTCCCCTCTTATTTCGGGGAAGGGAGTACAGGAAGAACGCTTATTTCCTTTAACGGAGCAGTGCTCCCCTACCAAGCCGTCCCCAACAAGACGGGCTCGTAGCCGCCCTGAAAACACTACGCGGGGTTTGGTTTGGTTTGGACGCATCCGAATCGCACGAGCGGCGCTCGCCGCCTGTCTCGGGTTGGACAAAAGCACGCGGGTTGTAATTAGGGCCCGTAACATCAAGTTTAGCAGAAAAGCGAAAAGGAATCACGCTGTGAAACGCTCACCGCTGCTCCAGATGAGAATTTCTGGAATATAGGGACCCGGAGGAGTAGGCTGTTGCCCTCAGCAACCGCTATTACAAAAGCACTTTTTCCTCCTTAAAGGAGTTACTGGCGGGCAGTACATCACATAAATCGCAACTGTCAAAACAGCAGAGCTGTAGGAGATGAGCAGAAGAGCAAAGAGGCTCCACGCAGCTCGGCTTTAAGCGCCAGCACAACAGGATTACCTGCTTTGTTCACAGAAACGCCACGAAGGACAAAACCCCAGAGGGTGAGAGTTTACGCGCTGCCCGTAACCTCAGCGCCTGCGGAGCCACAGCCCCCGTGTTTGGGTTAGTAAATTGTATTTTTGGTGCATGCGTGAAAGACACAACTCCCGGAGCGAACACCCCTTCAGAGCTGACAGATTTACAGCCGCAGGCTCGGGAGCTGCTACTCCTTCTCCGAAACCTCCGAGCACGGCGACGCGGCAAACCAGTAAAGAAAAAAATAAATAATAAAAGCTACATAAAGCCATCAGGTTTACCCATTCGCCACCCTTTTAAAGTGTTACGAGGCAGGAGCAAAATAAACACGGCCTGTTTTCTGCCTACGGGTGTTTCACGTGAAAAAGTCTTCCCTTTTCGGTTTAAAAACCATCAGTATCGCGCACACACGACTGGAAAGTTCTTTCCTCAGAAATCAGCAGCTGTACTATTATTAATTATTAAGAGAAGGGGGACGCAGGCAGAAGCACTGTCGAATTCAGGAACCCGATGGCT
>NW_010252644.1:0-207 GCF_000690775.1 Eurypyga helias
CATCGGGCAGGACGGCTTACCGCGGGGCCGGGCGGGCTCCCCCGCCTGCAGGCAGACCGTCCACGGAAGGGTTAAGGAGGAGAGTGCCTGAGCCAAGGGAAGAAAGGGAGAAAGGAGAGCCCCGGCCCCAGCCTCCCTCTCCTGCCTTCCCGGTAAACCCCGCCGTCGCCGCTCCCCTCACCGGGGAGCTGCACAGCGCCCGGTCCC
>NW_010252644.1:318-533 GCF_000690775.1 Eurypyga helias
AATCTGCCCGCCCGCCTCGCCCGGGGGCCGGTACCGGGGCAGGGCCCGCGGAGTGGCTCAGCAGCGCCCGGTGACAACGGTGCCGCGAGGAGGATAAACCCCCCCTTCGGCGTGATTTATCAGCCGTCTTTGACCCCTGAATAGCTGACTTACACGGCTAGTGACACATACCCGGGGGAGGGGGCTGGCGTGGCCTGTGGGGCGTGTCTCTCCAC
>NW_010252645.1:0-2660 GCF_000690775.1 Eurypyga helias
ATGAAGTCTTGTTTTTCTCAATATCACTGAATCTTTCATAGCTTGAACATTAATGGTACTATTTGTCTTCTGTAAGTAACTCCAGAGTCACTCAGTGCCAACTGAAAGCAGTGGTATGTCTTTGGTGAAAGAAGTGCCCAAGCTCACCGGCAATAAGTAACAGCTGCGAAGTACTAAAACAAATATATCTGTTAGGAATATGTATTTTGCACCTAGTCCTAGATGAATCAAAGCCTCATTCACCTCTCTTTGAAACTAAGGGGCTCTTTGTGCATGGAGATTCCTTGGAAGTAGATGCATGACCTCAGAAAGAACTACCACAAGTACTTATTATGTACTCTACTACGTGATATCAACACCAGTCTAGGCAAACTTTTATGAGTTAATATTTCACTTTAAAAAAAAAAATAGTGACGTGCGGAAACAAACCCTACAACTCACGGAGAGTTATAAAGCAGGTATGTTTACTACAGCACCGGGTGCAAGGGGGATCGCTCCACCTAACTCGCACACCTTAATGCTTAAGCAGATTCTTTATATAATCAAAAGTGTTCCATATACATGACTCTTGGTTACATATTCATTATATTTCCAATAATAAGGTGGGTTTATTAGTTCTAAGAAATCATTAGCATATGTCACGCCCCGGACTCCTCCTCTTTGCACCTGCGTAGTTTACTCTGGTGGTCGCTTTACATGGTCGTTGGGATGAAGGCTGCAGGCCTTCATCACGGTGCACTTTTCACCCCCTGCCGTTCTTGTTGCCAAGTCCTTGTTCCCTACGCATGTGGTCAGGCAAAACTGGTTTTTTACTGGATCAGTGGTTTGTACAAGGCGAGTGGTTTGTATAAGATCACGGGGCATGTTACAGGACAGTTAGGACAGAGAGTTATGGCTACAGAACAAAGTAATTAAAGCAATACAAAAGCAGAACCAAACTAACACTGGTGGTTAACCCATGCCTCGGCATGGCTTTAAAGCTACAAAGTTAAACTAATGTTATAACAAATTCGAACTAAATGTCAGTTGCTCATATCAGAAGTATGCAATAAGACATGCTAATTGGTGATTGGTAGTAGGCTTTTTGTTTCAAAAAAGAAACACCGTCTAATTTTATGCTCTGTCAAGTCATTAATCATTTGTTCAAGCACTGCATGAATTTAATTTGTGATTCTGAATGTCCCTGCTTCACATATGTGATCTTTCCACATATTATCCACACTTTCAATTTGCAAATTTTCCTCTTTTCATTCCCTAATCATGGTACAGTTTGTTATAGTCACATTCTAGGAATCCTGGCTCTCAGCTCCTCTTCACAACCCATAAAATTTGTCCATTAACAGTCCAGAGGTCCACTTGTATCCTTATTTTTTAATCCTCTTTAGGCTACCTTCCTGATTTACAGTACATGCTGGAGATGAACTTTCTTTTTACTTCTCACAAGTCTGTTAAAATCACATATAAGAAGACTTTATATGCACTCAGGTTGAAGATGAAGGGAAGAAGAGGGAACAAGAAGATCAGGGAGATGCAAAGGCATTAGGTATTAGCTGCTTGACATTTGTAAGCCATGTGAAATCCTTTGCCCTCACTTAACCAGGTTTCTGAACCTTTTGCTGAGAGATGAAGAGGAAACATGATGTCCTTACATTCAGGAGGAGAATAATCCCCTTGTTACATATAGTAATAATGATTGGCAGCCCTCGTTACTGTGAAGAAAACTAAAAAGGAAAGGGCAGCCAATCTGAAGGGAAATGAGTAGTTTAGTTTTCAGACTGCTGCATTTCTCCTGAGAGACATGCAGAAGTCTGAAAACAAAAGAGAAATGTGTAAAGCCAGCAGGTCTGATTTTATGTCTGTATTTATAAGGGACCTACTGCTAATATCAGATCACAAGGACCATGGATGCTTTACCCTTAAGATATTTAGTGTTAAGATATTTGTACTGCAAAGAGTAGAAAAGGTCTCTTTTCAAAAAGAAAAAAAAATCTGTGAGAGTAAAATGGAATTCCAAATTAAACTTTCTGGGTTCATAGGCCTGTTTCTATGGAGCCTAAATGCTGGAAGAATGAGACTTGGGTATGAAACTATCACTACAAATAATAAGGATAGTAGTTAGAATTTTGTTGCAATTGTATGGATGTTATAATAAGTGCACAAAAAATACATAAACATAACTTAAGTCTTCAAAAGATAAAAAACTGAAATTCTGTATCCTTTTTTGATTCATTTCTTTGATCTAATTATGAGTACCTGTTGACCCTGAAAGGAGAGAGAAACAATCTTTAAGACTACTACATATAGAAAATACTTCAAGACTGGAAATTAACATAAAAGTTTTTGCACCTCAAAAAAAGGATTTTGCTAACAATGCATAGGTAAGCACACCACAAGACTGGGTGGAAAAAAAAATCAGCTCAAGGAGGAATGCACATTTATCCAATTTTTGGAAATGTATTTTGTAACACTTTAATTGCATTTAAAATTATATTTAAGAAAGCAAATCCTTAAGGGGCACCAAAGTCACAGATTCGCAGAGTGGTAGGGGTTGGAAGGGACCTCTAGAGATCATCTAGTCCAACCCCTCTGCCAGAGCAGGATCACCAACAGTAGCTCACACATGAACAAGTCCAGTTGGCTTTTGAAAATCTCCAGGGAAG
>NW_010252646.1:0-740 GCF_000690775.1 Eurypyga helias
TGGAGCAACCTGGTCTAGTGGAAGGTGTCCCTGTCCATGGCAGGGGGGGGGGGTTGGGATGATCTTTAAGGTCCCTCCCAACCCAAACCGTGCTGGGATTCTATGGCTCTGCCTTCTCATTCAAACCTGAAACTCGTGGGGTGGGAATGCTGGAGCAACCCCTCTGGCTCAGGCTTTACGTGGGAGAAGGACACTTGGGCGTGTCGTGCAGCTCAAACCTGGCCTCACCAGCCCCCTCGCCGCTGGCAGGCCACCGCGAAGCTTTCAAGGCAAGCCCAAACCCCGTCGGGAGCCACCTACCTCCCGCTCTGCCTTCTCATTCAAACCTGAAACTCGTGGGGTGGGAATGCTGGAGCAACCCCTCTGGCTCAGGCTTTACGTGGGAGAAGGACACTTGGGCGTGTCGTGCAGCTCAAACCTGGCCTCACCAGCCCCCTCGCCGCTGGCAGGCCACCGCGAAGCTTTCAAGGCAAGCCCAAACCCCGTCGGGAGCCACCTACCTCCCAGGCACGGCGGGAATCCCAAGCCGAAGACAGCACCGATATCCCCCTCCACGGGGTTGCTGAGGATCCCCTCCTGCAGGCACAGGGCCGCCTCGTTCACAAACCTCGTCACCAAGCGCATCTGGATGTCCTCGTCGGTGCAGCTGCAAGGAGAGCGTCTGTAAGGCCGCGCCGGCAGCTGCGGCTGGACGGAGCCTTAGAATTATAGAATGATAGACTGGTTAGGGTTGGAAGGGA
>NW_010252647.1:0-918 GCF_000690775.1 Eurypyga helias
TTAAGTCCAATAAAATGCTGGTGATGCTGAGTTCCCAAAAGGCGTATTGTTTTTGTTGAGGAAAGAGTAAAAGACCTGCTCTACACCCTCGCCCATTACGCTATAAAATAAGCTGCATTTACCATGTTGCTGGCCTCCCTGAGATCCCGCAGTTTATGGGAAGGGTGCTGGCTGTTGACTGAGAAGGAACTTTGAGTAAGAGTGAACTTCATTCCTACTTCTGAAATTTAAGGATGCAAGTCACACTTGCTAACAATATTTTTAAATATAAAAGACTGTACTAGTGCACAGCTTGTAATATGAATGCAAATGAACTTGTAATTATATTATGCAATTTTCTACTTTTTAAAAAAACCTATGAAAATAGAACAGACCTGGAGAGCAATATGAACTGCAGTTCTTCATTGTGCTCCTTCGTTATGCAGGAGTTGCCATAAGCAATCTGGTGTTTTAATGTAAAATATTTTTATGCCATAACTTTGCAACACAAATTCTCACATGAGAACATATATATGGTCACAGTTCCTCCTCTTTAGTGAAAAACATCACAGAACCAGAGAAACATTTTGGTTGGAAAAGACCTTTAAGTTCATCAAGTCCAACCATTAACCCAGCACTGCCAAGTCTACCCTAACCCATGTCCCTCAGCACCCCATCCACACATCTCTTAAACCCCTCCTGGGATGGTGATTCCACCACCCCCCTGGGCAGCCCCTTCTAATGCCTGACAGCCCTTTTCAGGAAGACATTTTCCCTAATATCCAATCTAAACCTCCCTTGGCACAACTTGAGGCCATTTCCTCTAGTTCTATTGGTCTCATTCTTCTTGAGCCTTCCTGAAGGTGGGTGTCTAGCAGCCAGCTCTGCTTCCTCCAAAGTTGATGGACAATGTGGATTTGAATAAGTCTGTGCAATTTC
>NW_010252647.1:1180-39283 GCF_000690775.1 Eurypyga helias
GACCAACCCCCCAGGTCCTTTTCTGACGGAAAAGCTTTCCAGCCCCTCGTCCCCAAGCCTGTAGCCTTGCAGGGGGTTATTTTGGCCCACGGGCAGGACCCAGCACTTGGCCTTGCTGAACCTCACACTGTGGCCTCGGCCTACTGATCCAAGCAGCAAATGAACAGAAAGTTTGGTGTGATGATCGGCATGGCCTTCTTTTGTCTTTATCTGTAAATCTTACTTAAACTCAACATTGCTATAACCTCTGTTCCCATGATGTACTACACCATCACAGATTTAGTGATAAATCATCAAGAGTTATGTGTTAAGAATTGTAGGCCAAGGATGCCCTTTTCACTAGCCACTGACCAGCTGGAGCAGCTGAAGACAGAAACCTAAGAAAGTAGTTCTCTACACTATTAGTCCAGTATGTTGAATAGCTACCTCTGCAGCACTCAGTCCCTTAGCTCTTGCTAAAACAACTGAAGGGATAGTATCTTCAGAGTTCTTAATTGGATTAGAGCTAACAGGACAATGTTCATAAGGTATTTAAGTGTTCCACTACACATTAGTTGAGATAGGGATGAATTCAATGTTACAACCAAGAGCACTGAACAAACTGTTTAAAGATTTGCCTCAAAATAACATTAAAATATCCGCATACTTGGATTTTAAGTAATTTGTTGTTATACTACCCAATGTACAGTAAGAATTGCAGTTCCTAGTAAACCACTGTAAGAAGTACCACACCGAGCAAAAATGTTTCCCTGGAAATAAGAGATAATTCGAAGGATAATGATTGAATACACTGATAATTCACCATCAAGTGTTACGGCTCCCTAGGAAAAAGGTAATCAAAAAACTTCCTGGTTTCACCTCAAGTGAGGTGCAAGTTGGACATCAGCAGCTAACCCTGGTTAAACATACAAACTGGGAACTGAGCTGGTTTCCTTTCCTAGCAGACCCGAATGAGGACAATTTGCTGAAAGATCGATCTCCAGATCTTCCCTTCCTACAATCTGCTCTGGTGTTGTACATTTTCAGCATTCTGTTGGCCAAAGAGAAGAAAGTTTTGTTTAATCCAGTGAGCTTTGTCCAGCTGCAAGCCTGCGCGTTTCTCATGTGAAATGCTAAGACAGTATCCACGCTGCAAAGCTACTATCATCCTGCATAAATGGTGAATCGCTAGGCCATAAAACCTGTCCGGTTATTGTCAGTGTACATGTGTAATACCCTTCAGTATTCCTGAGAACTGGGCATTCTCTGAGACAGAATAGCAGTCTCATTTTCATTAAACTAATTCATATCTCTCAAGCTGTGGGGATTATAAATGGCTACCAAGCAATACTGCAGAGAAATTTTGAGAGAAGGTGCTGTCAAAGAATCTAGAAGTGAAAGATATTTGTTACATTTTACTTCAAGTGTGATTTTTGGAGTGGGTATTCAAATATTTGAAAAGACAATCAGCCATTATTTCTGCTATTAACATCTTACTAAACTTATTAACATCTTACTAAAATACAATACTAAAACAATATGCAGACCATCCCTTGCCAACTGAGCTCTCAAACTGTCAGCTTCCTCACAAAACCACTCTCCACATTTACCAACCTACACTGTAGCCCACAGCAGGATCATCTCCATCACTCTGGAGATACTCTACATGAATAGTTCCTCACACAACAGTGGTTTCAGTTTAATAAGGTCCTCTAAGGCAATTAGGTACCGACTGAAAATAATACCTCCTGCATTATCAGTAGCTCTGGTAGCCCACCTCTTACCTTTGTAGCCACACAGTTAGCTCCTTAGCCATTCAGCAGAATTAATCATGATTTGGTATTCATGCTCTATTTTCAAAAATGGGAAGAAACTCGGCGCTCTCATTTCACTAAAGCGCTATTATAGGTATTTTCTTACCTACTTATACCTACTCAGCTGATAGGTGACTGAACAGAACATGCTGATGATGTTGCTGAATGCTACTCTTGCCCGTCAAACAGACCTATGTAGAAAAATATTGGTGATGCTTCATGGAAAATGACAAGTCCCTCTATCTTCTGGCAGTGGCACGTCAGGAAGAGGTTATGATAATTGTGTGACCACACAGTGCGATCTGGTGGGACATGTATTACCCTGAAAAGTCCCAGGTATCTATTAAAAATATGCACACAAAATTACTGAAAATGAAATTAAGTCTTGAGAGTTCCAGAGACTCATCACTGGTTTCTGAAGACAGAGCTGTGTACGCTCCCGCTGTGCTACAGCTTGGTCACAGAAGGAACTCATCCTTTCATCATCTCAACAATTGCACAGTCTTGTAGTTCGATGTGCAAAAAGGAGTCAGAAGCTGGGTTCAAATCCCAGCTCTGTCACTGACGCGGTGTGTGATCTTGGATAAGCCAACCTATACTTTTATGATGTCCATCCCTACCACACCTATTTCACAGGCCTACTATGAGACTTTCTCTACTAATACTTGGAAAGACCATGTGACCGTTCCATTTTCAGTCTCAGGAGGAAAAACACTAAAAAGATCTTACTGTTGTGTCTCTTGGCTCCATCACATATTTGAACTAACCCAAATGAAACCCATTACTGAACTAACCCAAATGAAACCTCTTTCCTCAACACACATTCTAAGACTGCCCCTCTACAATCAATCTTCATGCAGACAGCAGCAAGTAGATGCCTGTCTTGCCAAATAATGGAATTCGTGAAGATTATGAACCACATTATTTCCCAGATGCCCACAAAAGAGTCTGTGATTCTTCAAGTACAGCGATCAACTTCTCACAAATCCAAACTGCTTCATATTTCAAATCCTTTTTGGCAAGGTGCATCTCCCTTCACAGCCAATTAACTGCAAACTAATTTAGAGTGGGTTTGCTTTTGCAAACCGAAGTGTCAGGTTCCAACAGAGAACGTGTTGCTAAGAGCATGATATATATGCACGCATTCTGCATTCCACTGTTCTCTCATCCCTCCCAGTCATCACTGATGATCCACAAACAGAAATCTCTGAATTTAGCAAGCACCATTCTAGGAAAAGTTCATGGATAAAGAAAATTTTCAGCATCCCTTATATACTGAAAGCCCACATATTCCGTATTACTTTGGAAAGTACTCACACTAGTTTAAACACACGTAAACTGACAGCAAAGTGTATCCACGACGGAAAACCTCTCTCTCCTGTGGAAAATACAGCAGATCTGCTTTATAGGGAATTCTGAAATTTGACTTTATTCTGAATTAGGGAATAAAAGGGGGGTTGAAAATTTTAAACTCTCTGCTTCTCCAAGAAGAAAGCTTACTGCAGCTTGTTCTTTAACAACCAGTCAACACATTTAGGGTCTTTGATTTGGACAATGCCGCAACTTCTTTTAACTAAGTATATATTTATCTTTATTATTTCCTCATTTTCAGATGTTAGCTTTACAATCAAAAACTTCAAGCTCAGAGGTTCCTAAAGATCTTGGCTGTTGTCATATTCCATGATTTTGACAGCAAAAGATCCACTTGCCATTGTAAAAATCATTTTTGTTAAAAAGAGACAGACAAACATGATATTTAGGACTGCATTCCCCTCAATTTCTGCCAAAATAACAGCTATTCAGACGACAGCAATTGTGTGTAGTGAATGTCTTCAACCCGTAAGGTTGTTTTTCATTTCCTCGTATGTCACGTTACATTTTCCTCCTTATATTTTCCTTTAAATATTTAGACAGAGCAGAGAGTTTTAAACGTGTCATTGACACAAATAAATGTTTAAGCAGTCATTCTACCTTGGGTTCAGCTCTTGTCAGATCTGATGAGTTAAATATCACTGGATCTGGTCAGTAATTGGATGGAAGAGCTCTGAGGAAAACTCAAGTGCTGAAGGAAGTGGCACTAGTTATTCAGTAGGTGTTTTTCTTAACCTCGGCCTCATCTTGGAAAATGCCCTCAGCAGGGCATTATGAGCACTGGCTGAACAAGGCATTTTCAAGTAAGATTTAATGTGTTATTTCTGTTAGGCATTAGAAAAGATTCCTAACACTTGCCTTTGAAACTTGCTTAGCCCACTTTCAAGTTAGTTGAACCCACTGCTGTGCAAAACTATCTTTGAAAGCAGGAAATCAATTTTTAAGAATTTTCCTTTTAATAATAATACATTTTTTAAATCTATTGCTTAAATAGTAACTTGTACATTGCTTTGCTGTTACCGACTACATTCCTGACCTTTCCTTTTACCTACTCTTTATGTTCCTGAGTAGTCAGCCTAGACGTTTCCTTTTGCAGTTTCAGAACCAACATGAGCATTTCTAAATTCAGATACAATCCCTCTTTACCAGCTGCTGATTATTGACCGTTTTGCCACTGCTCCTTCATGATGGGAGTGGAACCGACACTGATGGGACCATCCTCAGAGCTCATCCACCCTTCAGGCTGTGGAGTACATTGTGGCCAAGGACTGAGGAATGAGGTGAGGATGCTGCACTCACTCATGAACTCAAGACTTCCCTGTATGTGGCTCAACAGTAAACAACTGCCAGGGCTACCACCTGCAGTTCAAATCTCTGTGCTTCTGGGACACCTACAACACACCATGGAAAAAAACTAGCAAAACTGTGTCCTAGAATGTCAGGTTTCCCTTTGCCCAGCAAAGAGACTGAGCCCAGAGCTCCCAATCTCCACACTCTGCACAGTGAAGGTTTGCACAAGGCTGGAAACCTCAGCTCTAGGCAGCGTGCCAGAGTTCATCCAAACATATCTGCTTGTGTTGATATTTCTGTAGTAGAATTCAAAACTTGACAAATCATTACTTTCTGACGTTCGGTATTCATATTTTTTTCTCTTTAAGCTTTCCAGGCAGAAATGTAAATTGCAAGTGCCACCACAGCAACTCAACACAATAATATAAATCTTCAAGTAACAATTTAAATGAGGGATGCTTGAAGTATTTTTATTTTGTAATAAATTTATAGGTGTCAACTAGATCAGGGCTTCATTTCTAAAGCGGTTTTACTGTTTATCTAAAAAGACAATCCTTCACTTGAAAAACATTAGCTTGAGACAAAACGCAGAGGTTTAACAAAACACCTCAAAGGTTTACGATTTATTTATATTAGAAAACTGCTTAATGGTACAGTTTAGGTTCCTAAAGCTCTATGTCACTTTTTATTACGGGCTTTCTTATTCACATTTCACAGGATACTGTGACTGAACCAAGAGAGAACCTATACAACCCTGTTTTGTATCATCCACTGCTACAAAAGCAGGATAATTTCAAAGATCATTAACAAACATGGATTTTGATGACACTTTTTCTGGTATGTGGTTCCTCTGGCTGAGGTGGTATTTCTCCGAATCATGGTAACAGTCAACAAATCAGAGAGTACAGTGGCATCCCTTCAACCCAATCTGAGGGCCCAGTTCCAGTTTTAGATTCTAAGCACACGCAACTGCAACTTTTGGAAGGCTTACCTTCACATATATTGTGCATCACAGACTGAATCTGTCTGCCAACCTCTAGCAAAACTGACAAAAACAGCAGCATCAGTATCCAGTGAAGAAGTTCACGGAATCAAGGTTTCATATGGAATAAAAAGAAATTCCAAGTTATTGTTAAGCTGAATAACCCATTCCTTTCTGATTCCTTCATTTCTCATTAACATCTGCCTAAGTGTCTCCCTTTACAATGAAGTTTGTTTCCTCAACACAAAAATAAATCTGAGCAAGAACACCAAGATGTTTGTCAGCTTTCAGAGCAGGGCAAAATCCACATTGTTGAAAAAGGCTTTGGAACATGCAAGCATGTTCACTCTGGACTTCAAATACGGCACAGACGTTGTCTTTAGCAAGGAAACAAATCCAAATTTGATTAAATAGATGATGGATTACAAAAGATCTGTAGCATTTAACCAAATACTTACCTTCTGTTGAAATGTAAGTGCTTGGGACTGACAAATGTCAATAAATAATACAGCTCAGGAGTGGGTGGTAAGCAAGCCTAGATCCATCTGGCCTGTTGATGAGGAAGAAAGAGTGCTGTAAATGTCACGGCTACCAAGTGTGACCAGGAACACATATGCAAGGGCTCATACTGGATGAGAAAAGGGAAGCATGCAGCTTCCTCAGCCCCATACCCTTATGTTAACATCAGATCAGTATTAATGTGTGCCCCAGTCCCGCGTATCGCTGTCCACATTCGTGCTTGGTACATAAAGTCCCGTGAAGACATGAGCATGACTTGGATTGGAGAAAGTAGAGTTCATGGGAAAATCTGCTGAAATTCAACAGGACCAGTAAACAAAACTAGAAGCTGCTAACATTTGTATCCAGGTAGCCATAAATCCACCTTCCCACTTCCCATATGCTATTAACATCTTCCTTTTCTGTTGCACGGGTGGTTTTGCAGTCTGCCTGACACACCTACTCACTGCTCTGCCGCTAACATAATCTGGAAACCGAATCTGTGTCTCTATAGAACACTAATTTGCTGCACCTTCAGAAGATGATTTTGCATTGAGCTCGGGAAGCATGGATTCTGTAGGTGTTTTGATGAGCCATCAACTATTTTAGATACTGTTCAAGCTCACCAACAGATTTCAAAATGAAACAAAATCTACCTCTCATCACATGCACAACAGGATATAACAGATGTTACAGAAAAACCAAGTAATAGCAGTTTTCATGGTTGAATTCAACAATTACCTCTGTCCTCTACTCTGTCGACTCTGCCATAAAGCCCAATAAGCATGAAAGAGACACCTACCCCAGGAGTCCAGTGTAAACTTTTATAAACAAAGTCTAGCAAGGCGCAAGCCAGAAAACCATCCAAATACACATCTTTTACACTAAAATCTATCCAAGACTTAGGTTATATCTACTCCTGAATACACTATGTCCTGTTGGAGCAAAGAAGGATATACACTGTTGGAGAAAGAACAAAGGAAAAGACTCTTCTGGGAAGAACAAAGAATACTGTGCCCATGTTTACCCTATAATTTCCCTCTCATTGGTAATATTTGCTGGCAGGCATGGTATCCTGTTGGTAATTCCATCACTGACCACTTGCAGCCAGTATGAACACACTGTAAACCCCCTTGTACAAAACAACAGCATTTGGCAGCTCCTTCCAAACCCGCTCTAGATGAAAAGCCCAATGAAGATCCTTTTCTTCAGCTCATTGCACAGGAGTTGTACACGGTTTTCTGTCCCTGTGTAATTTTCTCCCGCAATGTGTACTCAAGGTTAAAATGCTGTCCTTTCTCCTTGGTGATATCTGTCACTGAACTATCAACGTATACGCGTTCGAGAGCTTGCCAAGTGGATAGTCAAGCGATGAAAAGATAGGCCTTTGATGCACATTGTGACCTTAGTGCATTCCCTTTAAACATCTGAAAAAAGGGAAGGAAAAGAGCCTTTTCTCTTTTCTATTTGAGGGGAGGGGGGAATTAAGTGGCTCTTTGGTACAGGTGCCTTCACATTTACTCCAATTATTATCGTTCCTAGAGGCTTCAGCTGTGACCGGAACCCCTTTATCATGAGCAGTGTAAGACATAAAGCAAGAGAAAATCCTTATCTCAAAAACGCATAAACTAGACACAGCTGAAAAGACTGGTAAGAAAATATCCTCATCTCTCTTTCCATCAGGAGGAAAGGAAGCCTAGGGGATAAGTGAGCTTTTCCCCCAAATCCCAGTGAAATCTATGGCAAAGCCACAGGGAAGGACCGAGGTCTCTGCCAACTGCTGACAGCTTCACCTCTATCACCCATCTGTGACACTGACCTCGTCTTCCAGGGACCGCAGCTCTTTCACATGGTGCACAGCCTTCAAAGAGACCTTGCAGATGAGCAAATCAACATTTACAAAACTAATTGCATACACAGGCCTTTCTGGGATAATGGCAGTTGGCTAGTTTCTCTGCATTAGCCACAAAGCAAGCTCTGGAGAGTACAAATATTACCTGTAGAAGCGTTCAGTCCATGCGTCTGGCATGACCTCTAACTCTTCTCATTTACCGGGTCTGCTTATGCAGCTGAGAATGTCCATTTTACTATCCATTCACCTGGCCTACTGTCTGAATACTCACTGCGATATAAACATCGCCACACAAAAGAGCATTAAAGCTCAAACACGACTTAGAGCGTGGCTTAACAACAATCATGTGGGGCCTATCTCATTTTAGCTAAAAGGGAGGAGGTTTAAATGCAATTAAGAACTCCCAATGATGAAATAAAGGCAACTTAAAAAAAAAAAAATCAAGGTAAGTGGGCAAGAAGCAATCACCTTTCTGTCTATAAACAGTAAAATAATGAGAGTCTGATTGTTCTCAGGGTCACCAAGGGCAAAATGTGCAAAATGACCTTCATTAAGTCATACTTTGTACTTTTGCTAGGGGACTGTTGCATCTGCTCCTTTCAATTTGGCTTGTTTGAGTAACAAAGCTCCCAGTGATCATCTAAAGCTCATCTGAAGCACCTGTGAACAATTCATTATATTAATATAACAGCAGGGGAGGAGTACAGATACTAATAAATAGTTTGTTGAGCAGCTTTTGCTGCCAAGGTTGCTTTACCCAGCAAGAAAACATCCCCTCCACCCAAAAGCTGGGGCACTGCACTAAGAGATCTGGGAGCTGTTGTACCACAACCTGTCAGAATGCACATCTGGCGGTAGAAAAACATGGAAATTGATTTTTCCTTTCAAAACAGTTGATAAACTTGTGTCTAATACTTCTGCGAGGCTCCAGCATGATTTGAAACAGTTTGTTCTCAGTTAACGTAGAACAAATGCTCTCCAGCTAAAGGTGGCTGTGACAGGCATTTGGTAACGATTTGTGCCAGCTGGGCTTCTTACTACTTTGATTAGATTTGTGTAAATCAGCACATAAAAAATAAGCAAGTGGTCAATGCCTTTAATTACATTTGGATGCAGTGCAGTAATAGCAAATATCTGAACTTTCGCAATTTTCCTCACATTCTGCAGTTTCAGAAGATACATTTTTTGTAAATGAAGAGCAGCAAAAAGATTTTGCTGTTAACATCTATTTAGTCTGGTTTTATTTAGTCACATATTTTGTAAATGTCAGTGAAAAGCAAAGGTCAGCTGGGAAAAAAATCAGTGTGCTATAGATCAGTACAATTACAGAATTCAGAGTAGCACGGGGTTAGAATAAGCTTAGGAGGAAAACGTATTTGCAGTATTGGATACACATACACAGTAAACACTGCTCATGGGCCAGCATATCTACTGCTTTGAAAAAGTAGAAAACAAAGACACTGTTCATGTTATTATACTTTAAGATCTTTTTCCAAAGAAACAGAAGAGAATGTCACGTTTTCAATACTTTGCCTTTTTTCACAATTGGGCAGCTTTGAAACTGCCTTGTTTTTGACAACCAGTTTGCAGGTCAGAGCATCCTGGTTGCGCTCTTGCTGCAGTGAATTTTTCTTCCATTGCACAAAGGAACGATAAGAAGTTGTAAATAAAGTCCCCATAGAAGATGTAGGCTGTATTCCTCACTCTACAAATACAGCGAGGCCTGACACTTAGAAGTGTTTAATGTTACCTAAAACAGTATGCATTAAGTACCTAAAAACCTTTATGGCGCTCTCGTATTGTCTTCTGTGAATTATTGTGCTGGGGATGGGAGTATTTCCAGCCACCTCAAGACACGCTACAAGCTTTGATGAGTTACTGTGGGTAAAGCACACTGAGAAACTTGAAAGGGATGTGCAGTTAATAATTATGAAGTATCTAGCCCTCACAGATTTGGTTGGAAGTTTGTTACTATTATTATTCTGGAAGGCACGCAAAATCCATACAAAAGTGTCTCAAGACAGTTGAACTGGAAAAGACATTGCCCCATTTTCATTCCTTTATATAAAGAATAGAAAATTAGAAAAGGAAAGATATTACATATATCAACAGCCAGGAGGGAGAACATTTTAAACACTAAAGTTAATATCATCAATATAATTTTATATGAATATAACAAACAAAACTCCCATAACATCATAACCTCACTTTGTCACCGTAGACATGGACTAAGGATTATTTCTTTCAGTCAGTTTTCTCATTATAAGACAACCTTTTTATTCTGTAAATACATTTGTTGGTTTTTCAACATCCAATGAAACATACAGAAAAGCCACAAAGATACCCAACTTATATTTTTAATTGCAATTAACTATTTCAAACTTTGAAGCCATACGGTAACCAAAATCTACTATCATCTCTTTGCTGGAATTGATTTAGCAAAAATTGGTGATTGTCACACTGCTTGTGGGGTATCAAATCTAAACAAACATCTGTACCTTTGAAAGCCTCTCCAGCAGCATGGAAATCAAGAATAGACTAACCTGCTTTTCTAAAAAACCAAGATAATGGTTATCATTTTTGTGTAAGGGACGATCATTTGAAACCTTTCTTTCAGCGGAAAAGACTCACACGACACAAGCAGGTGGAGGGATTTTCAGTAATTGTATCTTTCACATCTATCTTCTGCATAGATAGCTATGAAATAAATACTGTGTGTGAGCAAGTATAAAAATGTACTTGAGGTACTTCTGTTAGATAGAATCTCATCCCCTTGAAATTGCCTTTCACATGAAAGATGCCCATTGACAACCAGCAGTTTAACTAGCTAGGAATATATATAGTCAGCTACCGCTCAGCCTTAAACTGTTATCTGATTTGTCCCATAAAGCAAAATATATGAGGTACATGATGCAGCGTGGGGATAATGTACAATAAACATAACTTAGGCTGCGGGAAAATGAGTTCCCGTTGGATCGTCTCACAACAGAATCCAGTGTGTAAGAACCCACCCACTCCGATCAAACTGTTTTCTTGTTTATATTACTTTATCCCATAAGCATAATTAAACCCAGTCTTTTTGGTAAGGTAGTTCTGTGATAGCTTTTCAATTACTTGTTCTAGGCAAGCCTGCCAAAACTTTTTTCCTTCCCTTTGGAAAATACAATCTGCATTACTCGCTGAAGTGGCAAGGAAGTACAACCATACTACTCTTTCCTCTGAATCTTTACCCAGCATGCAAACACTGTTGTCCTCTTACGCTTCTTCTCAGGACAAGTTAAGCTACGGTTCATAAAGAATGGAACGTATTTAAAAGATTTTAAAAAAATCATGAAGTTAAAAGCTATCAAGACTTCCGAATAACAGCTCATGAAATCTGTTTGCATTTTAACAGGGATGATTAACTTATGTCTCCATTAAACGATCAAGAGACAGAAGGATGTCTTTAGATGACTTTTTACAAAAGTTACACAATTTCTCTTCCTAAATGCAGACTCTGCGTCAAGCCTTATCTGTAGTACTGCAGTTATATCATTTTGTACATATTAGTCACCAGTTTAGATGTCCTGTATCTTTTTAAAGGTGTAAGTACTTGTAAATAAAGTTTTCCCAGAACTTGCACTCTCCAATAATTGCTAGAAAATCAAAGGCAGAGGTTCTGGGGTAACTTTCTTCACCTAAGCATGCACTTTCCAAGTGCCTGCATTGAGGAATTTTGATACGTAACCCACACACTACAAAAAAGGTACAGAAATTGTGGCTTCAAGACCCAAAGGCTCCCTGTGAGTATGTCCTATTAGATACTGAAATAAAACCAGGTCAGGAGCACCTGTGTCCTGAGCGACCTCTCATCCAAATAGTTGATATGGTCTTTGGAAGGGAGCCTGAACACATATTTTGGTAGCAACAAGTTTCGTATTCTAATGGGTGATTTCTGAATGAAGAACAGCGTTATTATTTAACCTAATGAGATGGGAACGGAAGGAGGTGGGGTAGGGGAGTCTGGCAGGGAAGAGCCTGGTGAGGAAGGCAATGTGCGGGAAGGCTGAAGTGGGGATGCAGTGCCAAAGGGATGGCTGGAGTCAGAGCAAGGCTGCGACACAGGGCCCTGCACCGCTGTGGGTGGGCCAGCAACACAAACTTCTTCTAATAGCAGATTTTGCACAGGCAGGTCTATCCACAACAAATTCATTATTGGTTTTAAAACCAATCACGTCAAAACCATCTTTTGATTCATTCTGGCCACATTCCTGGTCTACACCATTAATGGGCTTCTGAGATCTATGGTTTGTCAGCATTATGCAGACTAGATTTTCCCAAGCTTTCCCTTAATGTCACAGATACGCTGCAAACACAGTCTGAAATTTTGTCTGTTCTTGTTGACCATTTCCCTCCAGCTTTCTTGTGTTGTGTTTTTTTAAAATTATTTCTTAATTAGATTACACTTTCTACAAAACCAGTAAATCACTGCTGCTGAGCTGGTTCCTGGTAACAGTCCATTTTAAATGTACTATAACATTTAAATATAACAAATGTACATTGAGTACATTAACTTAATGTTTTAATTTCAAACTGAACGTAAATTTAATTAAATTAATCTTTCAGCAGAAACAGTAACTTGTCATTTTCCTCAGTGCTCATCTCATGCAAAATTTTTTCACTGTTTAAAAAGCCTTTTTTTAAACTTAAACAAAATTAGTTACTGACTTCAGAACAAGCCCTTTTGTCTCCTGTTATTCCAGATCTGTACTTGGCGGAGGACGTCATCAAGACAGTTTTACCATTTACCAGCCAGTGCTCTTGCTACAAGCTTACATGAAGTCTTGCAAGATGTTGGAAATAATATCATACCTGTCTGGTGTCCCAATGTCTGCTCCACTACTGCCTGGGAGCCTGCCTCCAGGTACTGACAAGCTTGTTTTAACCACAAAATTGTTTTTCCTAATAAAGAGCTATAGGGTGATTAGGCTTTGCAATTAATTCCTTCTCACGCTACAGCCCTTGCCAGCTTAGTCCAGACAAGAATGGAGTACGGAGCACTACTGGCAAACGAAGTGATACCCATCTCTTGCTATTTGGCCAGTGACCCCCATGTCCCCAGGAAGGACGATTGGGGAGGTGTCCCTGATCCCCATGGGACACTCCACAGGCCTGGAAAAGGGCAATCAGTGCAAAATTGCTCATTAACCTTCTCCACTGTTGGAAATCTACTGGCGTGCCTGGTTATGAAAACATCTCGAGAGCAGAGCCAGGGAAATGGAAGTGCAGGGTGTGGTGGGAAGGGTCACACAGCTTCATCAGCAAGCCAAGGAAATGGAAGGAGGGGTGACATTATGGGATTTTAGTTTCCATTAGCATCACAAAAATAACATATTTGGCATATTTTCCACAGGACATATTTGCCTCTGAGTCTCTTCCTCCTGACAGTGAAATTATGGAGTAATATCTGCCAGGATTTATCTATTATTTTAAGCAGCTAGTTGTTTGCTGTTCAGGACACCTCTGAACAATTTTAGCTAGTAAGGCCCGAAAAGGTTTGCTGTGACATCTGATCCTCGGTGTCAGCTCTGTGGGGAGAACACAGTTATTCTCAGAGGATTTCTATGTCTTGAGTCCTTAAAAATAATGTTAACCGTAGAGCTTAAATCAGCACTGTCGGGGCAGCCAGTGCTCCTCCTAACAGCAGCCCAAGGCTGCCAGAGGCATTACCACTGCTCTATTGAAGCTTGCTGTGAGGTGGAAATACTACCCTGGAGTTCATGACTTTGTAGCTGTAAGAAAAGAGAGAACCATCAGATCTTATTATACCATCTTATGCACAACTCAGTAAAAAGGGAAAATCCAATACAGGACTCTGGGGACCAAGAAATCCTAGAAAAGTTATTCATGGAAGGAAAAAAAGATCCAAAACGCTAAAGCCAAAGAGGGGGAAGGAGCAGGTTTAACTTTCCAGCTGCACAGTACAGACATCTCCACTGAAAACTGAAAAGTTTACATCCTTATGATACTTCTGTGACTGACACAATAATGAGCAAATCTCCCTCGGGCTTGCCCCCCTTACTAGTTTTCACCTGCACACACTCACCAGCACTACCTGGTTCATTAAAAACACTGTGTTTGTGGGAGGCTGCAGAGAAATCAGTGTGCCTCAACCATCTTCTGCAGAGATTTCATAGATCCAGGATGAAATTTCTGAATGAAATCCACAAAAGAGACTTAAGAGAAATCCAGGTTTAAGTTTGTGCCCTCCCTAATTCACGTCCAAGCATTCAGATTCTCATTCCCCTCCCCTTTAGCTCAATGAATATTTATTCTTACAGAATGGAAGGGCTTTAACGGAGAGCTCAAAAGCAACCTGCAGCCCTGTGCTCGAGTCCCCCTCCCCAGGGGCTGCAGGACGGGTTAAAACCCCCGCTCCCAGCTACATGCCCACCCAGCTTCTCCAGGGCTGCTTCTCCCTGCACCATCTCCCAGGCCTTCCCAGGGCTGTGAACAGGAAAAAGCTGCTGATTCTTGGTCATTACACAGGCTATTCCCCTCTTTTTGTGTTATGAATAAATATTTCCATCTTCAGAGCTGCACGTCTGCGCTCGACATTTACCTCCCTGTAACGACGGCTCGTCGAAGGGAGGCACCGTTAACGTTTCGGTGGTGCTCCCTGCACGCAGGATAGCCACACCAGTACTAGCTCAGGTTAGTTTTATGTTAGCTTGGTGCACTGAGGGGTCGTGTTGCCAGCAAAGCGATCTGACTTGCAGAAAATATCAGGAGATCGATCTCCTACTGAAGACATAAGGTCTGATTCCAACAACTATTAGAAATGAAACTAAGCATTCACTTTCCAGGACACATTTGTTTTAATTTTAACACGGACCTATGAATGACACTATAAACATTGCCTTTGTTAAAATATTCATACGAATATCTGTGTACAAGGAAGAAATAATTGGGTGGTGGTTTTATCTTCTGACGGAGGAAAAAGCCAATTTAAGAAAATATATTAGTTACTTCCCGCAGACAGGCCTTGTAGGTTAGCTACGAGGAACTCATAGGTCACGTAAAAGTGCAATGATGAAAAATGCAGGTGCTGTGAAACATTTATAAAGTGAAAGTACGAGAGAGTATGTAGTTTAGAATCTGAAATGACATTTTGGCGTGGAACAGATCTCCCACGGGGCAGTTTTGAGACTTCCAGAAATTCTTAAAATGACATCTTTCAAAATGAACAATCATCAAATGCGCTGAAGTCGTTACCTCAAAGTGCTTTACTGATAAGTCAGGCTGGGAATATGCTAAAAATAAGTTGCCCAGTTTTCCGTCTTGCAGGGCTGACGTGGCAGGCACGTCGTGCCAGGAGCTGCGACCCACGAGAGCAATGCCCACCCCACCCGCCGTTACAGTCTGTATTGACTCAGGTTTATTTTGACAGACCGGAGGGAGCACGATGGAAACACATCCGCAGAGCCGAGTGACTCCGTGCCACGTAGAGGGACACACTGGCCGGATGCCCGGGCAGGCCCTGCCATCAGCCAGCACAAGCCATGCAGAGGTGCGGTCTGACCCAAAACCGCCCCGAGGAGGTGACAGCGGTCTGCCTTGTCACTGCCAGGACAGCACACGCTTGGTGTATGTGGTTAGTGGCACAAAAGAGCTCTCAAAAGGCTGAGCCTGTTTAGAGAGGAAACGAGAGGGCAGGAAATGAGGGGTACAATGCAGGCGTAGAGCCATTCATTTAATAAGTTCAGTAGAATTCAGATTAAAAAAACCTGTTAAAAGGAAATTCCTTTTTTCTGCAATGCATAATTAACCCACGGACCCCTTCTCCCCAGCCCTTGCTAAAATTTAAAGCGTAGCAGGATAATACAGGTTTGCTACTGTTCCTAGGTTTGCTACGGTTCTTTTCTTTCCTCAAAAGGGAAAACCTGAGGTGCTAACTGTAAGCTGACAGGAGTCTGGCACTTACAGTATTTCACAGCAAGTTTCTGCCACCTGATCTAGGTACTAGCCATTGACAAAACCAGAATAAAAGAATAAACGTTCCATTGCTTTCACCACCCCGATCTTCCTCTCAGTACAAGGACGCTTCTGCATTAATTGCCTTGACAGCTACAGATGCAAACGGAAGACTGCCTTCTGCCCACAAGTGAAAGGTTTATTGAGAGTAAGACCTCTCAACGCAGTCTGAAGCAACGTTTTGCACAAAAACTACTCTTATATACTCCTGTCACCTTTGTCTTGACTCTGCGATTCTGAGGGAAGCTGAGTTACGTTGCTGCACCCACACCAGTCCTTTCTCCACCTCCTGAGGGGCCATCCATGCCCATCTGCTGGCACAGCTCCACATTTTGCCCAGAGAAGCTGTGGATGCCCCATCCCTGGAAGTGTCCAAGGCCAGGCTGGATGAGGCTTGGAGCAACCTGGGCTAGTGGAAGGTGTCCCTGCCCATGGCAGGGGGGTTGGAACTAGATGATCTTTAAGGTCCCTTCCAGCCCAAGCCATTCTGTGATTCTGTGATTTGATAATTCACTTCTTCCCTCTGGTTCTGCTACAGGAATCTGTGTTAATTCAAACGTATATAAGTAGTAGTTTTTTTTTTCCTGCTCTGCGCACTTCCATAAATCCAGGTTAGTAAACAACCCTGCATGCCTTCCCTAGCAACTTCCACACAGCAACTAGGAAAAGGAAACTAATCTCATGTGAAAACCTGAGTCTCCTGTCCACGGAGGAGCCAAAAGGCGGAAGGGAAATAGAGGTTCAGGCCAGACCCAGAGCTGGAGCTCTCACACTGCGTTCAAACGGCGACCTTCGGGAACGTCTTTCCCATGCAATGTCAATTCAGCCCTGTTCTATGTTCCTCTGGTTTCAGCTCTCATGCCATGGTTGCAGGCTGGCTACACCAGGAGAGGCTACGAGGGCCGTCCATGCAGCAAGCAGCTATGCAGGAGCACTTCATCCGCCTGGCCACTCTGTAATCCCACACTGTGTTTACAGCACGCCATTCAAGACTCTGAAGAGGGAGATTGCTCATTTCTTTACAGACTGTTCCAGGCACTCAGCATTATGGAATACAAGCTTTCCACAAGTGTTTATTAACCTCCACAGAAGAGAACATGTTATCCCATTCCGTAGACAAGAAGCCAATAAAAAGGTTGATTTTAGGCATTCAACATCAGTGACTAGCTGCTCTTAAGTGTGCAGTCCAAAGCACAGAGGGCAAGAATTTACAAAGAAAAGGTCACAAATATTTTAGGGTACTTCCTATTGCAAAGCCAACCAACCAAATAAAAACTTTGCCCCCCTCCACCTCATTTTCAAAAGCCATTCTGTGTTGCGTGAAAATATTTCCTACTCCCCAAAATCAGCTAGAGGCAGCCACTCACCAGAGATATGTCAGTCTAGCGGTTAAAAGACAATACAGAAGGATCTTGCTTTCGATTGCTCGTTTCATTGGAGCTATAGAGGAAAATTCCACTCCACCAACGGCACAATGGCAGGACCAGGGTGCACGCTTCCCAGTGAGTAAATGTTTTCTTTGCAATTATATAATCCAGCTTTGTATCAGTAAGGAAACTTAATAGAAAGAAAGAGAATTGATTCCTATGCAATAACTCAATTCAGAGGGACTAAATTCAGCCACCAGAGCAAATGATGACTTTATTAGGTGCTATCCGAGATATTTGTGTGCCTTTAGTACACCCTGATGTGTAATTGTTCAGATGGTGGAGTAGGGGCATAGCTTCACAGAAGTCAGTGAAGCTGTAACAGCCCAGCTAAGGATGATGTACAGAGCTGTATACATATTTTCCCCTTTCTGTCTCTTTATCATCATTTCAGCATTAATTCTGGTACCACAACTTTGACCCTTGAACAGGGACTGCAAAAAAGATAGCAGTACAAGCTGCCCCATTTTGCATATCAACCTATCCCTCTACTAACTGTCTGATTTTGTCTTAATAGTAAAAACAGGACTTCGTTCATTTTCTCCATGTTCTTAACTACAGATGGAAAATATTTGTCATACGCTGCATATGACAAACCAGCTTCCAGTCCATTTTCAATCTAAGGGGGCTCCACAGGATTCACTGTGGTGTAAGACAGAGCAGAAGCTGTCCCAGCTGAAATCCTCCTGGCTCAGTAACACAACAAAATGCAGATGAAAGGCTTTGAGCTATTTCAGCCGAGACGGTTCTACGCACAAATCCCACATAACCAGGTTGACTTAACTTTGCTCTAAAATTCAACGATGGTAATGAATTTTTACATCTTCTCTGCTATTAGTGACTTGCATGTAATAATCCCAATAATGTTATCTCAAATTCCTATGATACTACAGTATTAATGGAAATGTAAAACTAAACTGCTAAAACTTAAAACCGATTAATAAAATATCCCGTCAAACAGATTCATTTCACTTCCTAAAGCGAAGAATTTCACTTGATCTCAGAGCATTAGCTATTTTAAATGCTAAAACATTTTTCTTCCAGTTGTAAAAGATTTCTCCACAGGCAAGAACTTGTTTGTCACTACCCACATGGCAGCCTTTCCACAAAACCAAGAATCTTGCTCTGCATCTTGCTTAGGCACTGGCGTGTCAAGCAAGAACAGTTAAAGATTATTCCAGTGAGTTAATTGGGCTTCAGAAATGGTTTGGAAAGATACGCTTTCTCTGGTTTTCTCCTCTGTTTGGGGAAACATAACTTGCCAGTCAAAATCAGGATCTCTGTTAGGAAGGGCATCACAAGCAGAGCCTTACTTCCATCTGCTTAGATAGTCTGGAGAGGAGACTGAAAAACCCAAATTGAGAAGAATTCCACAGCAAAGCCCCACCTGTCCTTATTGCAGGTGACTTGCCATGATGACCTGTATCTGAGTTTAACAGAAAAGCCAATTTGAAGCAGTAAAGCGACCCAGCACATCCTCACGACTGTCAGAAAAATACAAACATTCCTGACCTTAAAGTTGAGGACTCGGTACCCTCCCTGGGGACACCAACATGAAGAGAACTCCCAGAACACAGGAAAGTGTGATCCTGGTTCAGACATGTGCATGCTGGATGCCAGCTGGGACGAGCGCACCCCTCTTCTATGCATCCAGCTGTGTGGTAACTGTGGAGGAGTACGCAGAGCAGCGCAAGTTCGCACGGCAGTGACAGACATCTTTCAGTCAGGAGAAGCGCGATTCACGAATGAGGGAGCAGAAGAGAGATCTTGGCGCGTAGATGCTGCAAATGCACCCCACTGACCCTCGCTCGTTCCACTAACCCCGCTGAAATTGCAGTTCTGTGCGTATGTAAATGCCTGCAAAATAGCAACCCTCGCTTGTGCAAGTGGATCGAATGGATATGGCTTCCAACTTTAACACAGCACTGCCACCCTTGGAACAGACGGGTCCTTACAGGAGGGGTGTTCAGGCCACCCACACTCAAATCAACCACTGGACCAGAAGCCTCCAGCTTCCACGACCCAGCGCAACGAGCAGAGTTGAATTCGGCCCTCGGTCACCTGCCACCACGCAAATCTAGATGAGCAGGTTTGGCTGTCTCACAGGACCACTCACACGAAGAGGGACCTACCTGGCTCTCTTTGGCCAGTGAGTTGCATTTTGGTCTCCTGGGCTTTAAAACAAGTAAGAGAATAACCACTCACACCTACATAAAAGCACAGTGTTCATTTAAAGAAGTCTAAAACTACTCACAGGGGTTTCTTTGTTTTCTCCAGAAGCTTCTTCATTTGATAAGTTCCACTATTATGGCGTTATCAAAAGGTTTAAGGATTTAAACAGCACTCTTGATTTTACCCAGATGCTTTCAATCTCCACCACCTATTAGGCTACTAACACAAACATGAGAAACTCTCCCTGAAATCTTCTAAGGCCGATAGTACTCAATTTAGTATTTTTATTTTAGCCAGAAATTCCCCTGGAAATATTCAAGACTTTCACTGTATTAAAAAATAACCCACTTACTAAGTTCTAAATAATATTTATTTTAGCTAACGGCAGTATTCTAAAAATCCGTGGTTCCATAAGCCTATTAACTTCTAATACTACCAAGTTCAGCTACAGGGAAAAAAAAAAGCCTCCTCTTGCTGCTTATTGACACTGGATGTCATCTAAATGGCTAAAATGCTCTACTGTTCCTAGGATTATTGCTGCATTAGACAAAGATATTTAAGAAGGGGCTCGCAGGAGAAGCTGAGCTCGCAGACCAAGCAGCACCGGGCTAAGCCGTATAGGCAAATACCACTTCTAATTTCATTGTATTTATAGGTCAGCTAGTTTTATTTTGAAGCACAAGAGATTTACTAGGAGAATTCATTACTGCCACTTGCTCTGATTTTCTTCTCAATATAATTAAGCTTTGCTAATTGTCTATCATGATTAAAATCATGCCAATAACAGCCTTGTTTCCCCATTTGGCTGAGCTCCAGACTCTTCAGAGCTTTTCTTTAAGGGCAGTTCTTCCTGTAGCAGTTGTGAAAGGTCTTTTACCAAACACAAGGTGAGCTGTTGGCCTGATTGCCAGTAAATTCACATAAGTCAGGATTCTACCTGTGGATTTTTCGAGGGAAAGATGATCGTCAAGAAGAAAAGATGTGACCAACAGCTGTATTTTAAGTAAAAAGTGAGATTCACTGAAGATTCAGAATTCATCCTTGCAGGTCAGAAAAATGACTTCGAACAACCGACAAAGATATGGAGGTGTTGAAATGAATGATTACTTCAGGGCTGTATTAACCTCCCAGCAATACCGAGCCGATGTAAAGCATGGAAATTCAGCCAGAAGGGGAGAAAAGGGGAGAGAAAAGGGGGTGGGGTGGGAAAAGAAAAAAAGAAAGGAGGAGAGAATCAGTGCTGTTGTTTTTGCACACACTATCTCTCAGCCTCACCTCCTCAGTGGAAGGCAAACCAGGGGTGCAGAGGGCAAGCCCTGGAGCTGAAGGCAGCTCTGCTTTGCACTGGGGCTCGCTGCCTGACATGAGGGGACACTGGCAGGGGGAGCAGGACACAGCTTGGAGGCCGAAGCTACCCTTGGCTTCTTCCTACCTTCACTTCACTGCCTACCCCTTAGGAACTTCCCTTGATGAACTGAGACAGCTTGCCTTTTAGCAGTGTTCATCAGCAAATTTCTGACAAAACAGATTTTCAAGGAAGAAGATTGATTTATTGACACTAAGATGTTTTAACCTTCAATGCTCTTGTTTCCCAATAGCTCATTTTGCAGGATTCCCACTGTCCATTGCCTTGGGCAGTCCCACCTGGCACATACTTCTCTCTGAGCCAGGAACCGCGATGCAGGGGTACCTAACCCACGACCAGGGGTCCTCAACGTTTTGGGGCTCTCTGCTTCCCAATGAGAGAGACAGAGAAAGAAGAAACACTGCAGGTCCCACAATCTGTTTACATGTTTTTTAGAATGCTACCTCGATGTAGAAACCCAAGCAAGCTTCAAATGAGTGCTCATATCTGCACATCACCCGAGTGTCCCAGAATCCCGATTCCAGAAGTAAAATATGCGGCTCACTACATGCCTCGCCTTTTGGCAGTATAATACATGTATCTGGACCTTCCTAGCTCATTCACAGTGAACTCTGCACTTCGGCTCTGTAATGCATTCTGTGCCTCATTTCCCCTTAGGAAAAGGAAAAAAGCCACTGCCTTTCTCTTCACTTCTATCTAATACACACCGTAACCTCTTTGGGCCAGGACCTATTTCTTGTTAGGTGTTCCTACAGTGCCTAACACAAAGGCAACCTAATCTCAGACCCTTTTTTAATGTAAATGTAATAGAGAACTGGGCTGTTTGAACAGAAAGGGTAATTTTGGTTCCCCCTGGTAATGGACTTTTTCTCTGGGAACAGATAATTGGGCTGTTTTGTCATTATTCTTTCTAAGTGAGGTTAAGGTCCTATTGGTGGTGAAGTGACATGTGTATTGTGGGCTAATCAGCAGTCCCTATCAAAATGTGCTGGGGCAGAGCTCACCCTGCATTTACTGAACTCAATAGATGGGTTGTACTCACACAGTTAAAGGAAGAATTTGGCTATATATACATGTAGATCATTATACTCACAATCTGATCATGTAGTGAACGGTTTGAAGACTAGAATCACGTCCAGAACTGTTATGGGTCTAGACAGAGACCTGCCTAAAGGCATGAGCTACAGTTAGAGCTGTTTAAGTTACTGCCTCCTCCAGAGGAAGCAATCAAAGAGGCAGTGGTACTCAAGCTCCTCGTCTACCACACAGTAAAAGAGGTTTCAGCCCAGTGGCAGGTTAAGCTGAGCTGTTTCACTCGGCTTTGCAGAGGACTAGGACACACACACAGACGTCAATGCATCTCAGCCAGGGGCAGGAGCTTTTAAAGCAATGGAAGTGAACTGCGGGCAGTTGGGGTACATTTTCTTGCCCCAGAGTCAACAGGGTCAGTGAAGATGCAACCTGGTAAATCCAGTCCAAGGAACAGCAGATTTAATCCTTAATTTTTACATGGTACTAGTTTCTCCTCGCACAGGGAAGTGTGTTTTTCAGGGTGCCAGCATACAGAACTAAAAAAAAAATAATTCATCAACTTTGTTGTCAAGTACGTTTCAAATGTAGTAACCTCTATCTTGCTGCCATTTGTTTCAGTCCGAGAGAAAGCAAAGGACCGCCAATCTTCCATAATTTCTTAGCATGAAGGTCAGCTTATCAGAAAATAACATCAGTGGCAGACGTTTAAAATACATTTATTCTGAGGTTTTTCCCACCCTTTCCCATGAATAGTAGATTTCAAACTGCTACTAGCTACTTCAGCTTTTCCAAACCAATAATGGGCTATTCTGGTCAGTCTTTTAATGCTGTGAATCCGATTTGCTTCTGAGTGCACGTCAGAGTGTTGATACGAATCACAAAGCCATATATGAAATACACTTTGGATGTATTAGAAACTTTCTTCCCCTGCAACATTCACATAACCAAGATTTAAATCAGAGAGGTCCTCTACGTTCACGTGCAGAAAGAAAAATCCTTGGCTCCAGGATTTACACCTTTCTTTAGTAAGATGGATGCTAATTCTCACAACCTCCTACAGATATTGCAAAGAAAACCTGCTCATTCCAGCTGTTATCACAGTTCCAGGATCCCTTTTACACTTAAGATTTTAATCCACTAATTACACGACTTGTAAGCTACTGAATTCTCTGTTTAAAAATTGTCCAGGATACCTTGCAGAAAGAAAAAAGTGGTTTTGCTGCAATGCTTAATTCTCACACAATGAAGAAATATTGGACCAAACCTACAAAAGCCAATCTAAGAAAGAAAATAATTAGCATACATTCGCTCCTTTAAATGCCAGGGAAAAAAATTGTCCAGTATCTTTGAAATTTCAATGCCTTTTTTTTTCCCCGTGCTTTGGGCATTAATGGCTTTTTAACAGGACATAGTATGTAATTTTCTTAAGGCAATTTTCAACATTTTTTTCACCTTCAGAAAGAAGTACTGGGTTAATCTTTCCCTGCTGACATCATAAGGATGATTTCTCCAGCTAAAAAGGTCTTCAAAACAAAAGGAATTAAACAAAAAGAGTTCATTTACAGTTTCTTTGCTGAGCAGACAAACCATACTTCAGGATTGTTCAATGACAGCCTGTGGGACAATTGGCCATTCAAACGATCATCATATTGCCATATGCGTCCCCACAGTCCCAGAATAAATTCTTACATTATAGCCCGGACTCTGCTGCATAAAGAATTTAACTATCTCTCATTTGTGACTCAGGAGACCTGGGTTATGCTCCTGGATTTGCCACTGCTCTCTGGTATTATGCTCTGCAAAAACCTCTTTGCCTGTTTCTCTCCGTTTCTCCACCTCTAAGATGGGGAACAGGGTATCGTTATGGAACACCTGCCTGTAGAGGGATCAATGTATAATTGTTAAGTTTCACCCTGTCGAATGGCTCTCTTGGAAAGCAAAGAATTTCAGTCTTCATTTAGAGTAGAAAAGCAGGTGTGTCTACAGCATTTTTAAAGGCACTTTCTCATCAGGCTCTGAGAATGTGTAAATGAAAATACCTCTGACACAAATTCTGTTTGTTTTTCATCCATTGTCTGTATACACTGACACGCAGTTCATCTTATCTTCAAGGGAAAAAAAAGTTAGCACTTAAGCACTTATTTCTGCTGAAAAACCATTCATATAAATAAAAGAGAGACAGAGAGAGACAAAGTGCTCTGTACGGACACTTTAAGCTGACAGCGAAAATGCTGCTACCACAACAACTGGAGCACACCACTACTCTTGATTTTCATCTTTTACAGAAAATGAAGAAGAATGAATAGCTATGCCTCACTTACTCTTGAAGCAAATCAAAAGGAATATTCTGGTATCTATTTTTTATCCTCCTGTTCTCGTTAATGAAAACAAAAGACCTAAACATTTGATTACTTCCCCTCTGTGTCAAAAATAATAGTTCATGTCCCTTCTAGTTTGACAGAAAGGAGACTTGTTAGATCTCAGTCCTTTCATCTCAAACGCTATCACCCAGGTTTGCACCAGTCTAACCTATTAAAAAAGTTGAGCTCTGAAAAGCTGCCTTCCTTTCTTTTTCCCTTCCTTTTGGAACTGCACTGCAAGCAATGATTAGATTGCATTTGCCAATAAATCTATAGGGATCAGTGAACCAAAATAGCTACTCCCTCTCAAACCTATCAATTAACAGGCTTCCTTTGTTAATGATGTTACCATTTCATGACTTGCCTTAAACCTTTCTCCATTCCAACCTGTGCCCTTCGGAGCAAAAAAAAAAAAAGACCCATGCTAAAGACTGCGCAACATGCACTTAGGACATTCATGTTTGTGAATTTATGTTTTAGCAATTTCAGCAGCACTCACGGTTTTAACTACGTGAGAATCTCAGACATGAAGGATCCTACAAAAATATGTGGCTCAGACGAAAACACATCTCAGCAGGACACTATGTCGGTATGGAAAAAATGGAAGTGACCAGAAATTGAACTGATAAAGACATAAAATGATAAGGCGAGATAATTGAAAGAAATTTATATGCAGGGATAAGGTATTATATTTCAGAAAATCACATGTAGCATACAATTACAAAGAAACATGGAAGTCACGGGAAGAGTGACCTTATTCTACTGAGGTCATTCAAATTGTTCTAATAGAAACTGCCTGCTTCTCAGTATTACCCATAAATACGGGCGGTTTGACTTGTTAGTGGCCCAGGTTTTTTTCCTGATGTATTGAATAGTACATTTATTACAACACAGATTCCATGTCATTCCCACAATTTTCCCTCCAACTGCATTTCCAGTTCAGTCGTTGACCCAAGGAACCCAGTCTATGCACCCAGCTGTACCCCAGTCCTGCCACTGTCCCACTTTGCCCTCTCATTTTTCCATCTACAATGGGTTCGTTTTATACAGTTCTTGGACACCAATGCTTAGTATGATGCATGTATTTATTTAAATAGAACTTTTATTCCCAGTAATTACTGGTGAAGCAGTATTTTTCTTGCTGATGTTTTAAGTAACCTGAAGAGAAAAAGAGAGAGGGGAGGAGGAAATAAAAAAGCAGTTTAAATGACTCCATCCTTTTAGGGGAGTTGTGCCAGTCTAAACCTGAATAGATCATTCGGAGTGTACTTTCCAAATGGTTGCGCAACCAAAAAAAAGAGAAGTAAATCAGGGCATGATTAGTCTCTGTAGCAAGAACTGGGTAAGAGAACAAATCAAATTTAACACTAGGAAAGCAATAATGGAAAATGCCTGTCTCACCGACAGTCCCCTTGAGATAAACAATCTGACAGCGCTGAGCCGAGCCAAGCCACTCTACCCATAGGCACCGCGAAAGCCACTTGTCCATGCTGAGAACTTTGCAGAAAACGTTATCAGCTGTAGCCTGTCCCTTGTTAGCATTATGGATCTCTGTGTTTAGCAAACATAAGCAATTTAACAAGATGTTATAGTCCAGAAACTTATTAGTCACCCTCTGAGATACTCAATTAACATTTTCACAACTTTGAGAAGTTAAAAGACCCCAAACCTCTCAAGTACCTTTGAAATAGTTAACATTGTACAAGACCACAATATTTTTTTCTCATTATTTTCCATTCCTAACCTCATTGTGGAACACTCTCTAATTTCCAGGCTCATCCTCTGATTGTCACTGCGTTGAACATTTCCTACCCCGCACTGCCTTCTCACAACCAAAGAAGCCGTCTCGGGGACTGTGGAGCTCTGAATGCAGAAAGACTGGTGAGGTAAGGAAACAATATGAAACTACAAAAGCTTTTGTTCTGTATGATGAAAGCCAACTTCAGTATGGATTACACCACTCGAGGAGAAGCCAGCTAATAGAGCACTCAGAAATCTTAATTCATCCATTTTGCTATCAGAATTCATTTCATATTCATTTTAGAAGAGTCACATGGCCCTCCCTAAGGCACCACCACATACTCAAGATAACCCAAACAGACATTATATCGCTCAACAGATTATCAGCTGCCTATGTGAAATCAGAACCAAGGATGGAACAAGTGACAAAGAGCTTCCTCTTATATTTAGCAAACCTAATTCACTCGATGACCCTTACATGAGCTCTTCGTTTCCCACTCCTGTGGCACTAACAAGTCCCAGTCTCTCTGGCTCAGCCCCACGTGCCAGGCCCAGTGTATCGACCAGCTCCCACACTGGTGGGGAAACTGGATACGGCCCCCATCACGTTCACAGACACAAGTGCAATATCCCTGACACGGAGTTTACGAGGGAGATGCAGCCCCATGCTGTGAGCTATGACCGCAGCCTTCCACCTCACCTCACCACCCGTCAGGACTGCATTTAATCCCTGACTTGTACCAGCCAGGAATGATGAGGTGGTGAGAAATTTATTAGGCTTTATAATCATGCATAACAATCTGCTGTACATCACGACTTAAACTGGAAAATACGCCTGACAGTAGAATTTCACCCTCGTTAGATAAAATGAGAAAAGGTGATTGTGTGTGATCCTTGCCCCACGCTTCCATTGTGAGAGGCAATTGGCAGCAGCGTTTCTTATTAATTACACATTATCCCTTTGAATAGACGGGTAGAGAGATCTGTTGTCTTCTCCGTTTGCTGGTGCAATGCAAAGAAACACTCATTAACTGGACAACGATAATTTGAGCTATAAGGTACGTAAAACTTCTAAAGTCTACAGAGCAATCCAGAGCTAAGAATGTGTCACTTTCCAACAGAGATCAAGGGGAACCAATAGTGAATTTTAATGGAACTGAAATTTCTAGGGCAAAAAGCCACTCGACACAACCAGCAGAGATGCCTGTGCCTTGTGTCCGATCTCTCTCCTGCACATGAGGTTCCGTCCCATTCAACATGCCCTGCCTTGAGTCCACTGCCCACCCCATTTCTATGGAAAATGGATAAACAAGGAGAGGTGACTGTACCTGTTCAGAACCAGCTACAGAAAGTGTCCCTTGCTCTCTCCACGTTCCTTGGTGGCCAAAGCACTGAGGGCGTCAGAAACCCAAATTCTACCTAAAGGATCTTCCCCATCTTGTTCAAGAGATCCTGCCTACTGCCGGCTACCCTCAAGGAAATTCCAGATAAACTAAATGCAAACATCCTCTGCTCCATTTCCCCACCCTGACAACTTTGTATTTACTCGTGGAAGTGCCCACCAGTTTCCAAAAACGCCAGGTCCCCGAGAGGTCTCCCTTGCTGCTCACAGTCCAGCTCACGAGCCCGCTGTCCTTGCAAGCGAGGCTGTAAGCTCGCAGGCGGGCAGCTCGCTCGCCCACCTGGGAGGGCTCTCCCTGCCTCCCTTCAACCTTTGCTCAGCCCTGCTGAGGATGGTCTAAGATCAGGGAATTAAAAATGAATGCGCCTCAGCATTTATACTTATCTCCTGTTTTGCAGCGAGGTTTTTGAGGATTTCCAGTTCACATTCTTAAAGTTTTTCTCCATCAACTGTAAGCACTGGAAACTTAAAAGCAGAGCAAGCTGAGAGATCAAGACCTAATGCCCTGAGAAAAAGACAAGACACCTGAGAGCTGACAGAACTCATTTAAACATTGACATGATGCTGTTACCCCAGAAGTGACTGGGGTTCTTTAAGTACTTACACGGTGCTATCGCAGGATTTCAGAAACCTAAAGCACTAGAGATTAGTGCTTTAAAACCTAACCTGACCTAAAGCAAAAGGGATGGGTGCCAAGGAAGAGCTGCTAAGCGTTTGTCAGTGATCTTATTTGCCTTACTCCTGCAGTACTCTGATTTTGCTTGATGGGTAGTGCCAGAGTAAGGACAGTCCCTTCAGACTACCAGTATGGGTCAGCCATGGTACTCTGCATATAAATTGGCTGCACTCATTTGTAATGTTTCCTTTCCTCTGTTGCACTGCTTCTTGATTAATTAGTGCCATTAATGCACCTACACAGAGTACCCATGACAACTTGCCTTGCATAACATTGGGAAGAAAGAACAGGTCCTTCTGAATTCAGGGAAAAGTCTCTGAAGTGTAAATAGATAATCAAATTCAGACGAGATTAAAATTAACAGACTATCAACCAAGTGACACTATTAATAAATGTCCACAACAAGCAGGGACAGAAAGGACTCCGAAAAGACCAAACTTAATTTAATTAAACAAATGAGAGCATACAAAAGAAACCATAGCAGATAACTATATGAAAAGACAAATAAAGATTTCAGCAATAATTGATGTTATATTACTCACTGTATAAAATGAACTGTATCAGTGTTCGTCTCTATTTACATAGGGAGAGGTAGGTGGAAAACCTTGGGATTTTAACTGTAACCTTGTACAACATAGATACTTGTCCTTCGCATTTATAAGTGAAGTTTTATTCTCTGTAGCACATAACATTAGGCCATGGGAGTGCAGAATATACATATGTACTCACAGCAATCTTGTGATGCAAGGGAATACTATTATTCTGATTTTATGGATAGAGTTTTACAACCTCATTAGTCTTGAGGCAACAAAGCTTTGTTGGTAGGGTCTGGCTTGATATTACAGAGCGTGAAAAATCACATCCCATAATCTGCATGACTCAAATAAGCAAAGTTTCTGATGTAAATGCAATGAGGTTGACAAAATCCTGCCCATCAGCTCTGCTTATATTTATTTATCTACACGGGCAGAACACCTCTTTCACTGTTCCTCCTCTGGAGACTCGGCCCACCAGGATGATTGCGAGGGAAATTTTGTAACCCTGAGCTGAACAGGGGTGGGAGCGCAGACAGGCTGCAGAAGCAGGAACATGGTTGCATTGGCTGGGCATGAAAGGATGGAGGAAGGAAGAGTCTCTGCTTTAAACCTGTTTCTTCAGTTACTCAAAAGATCAAAGGGAAATCTCTTGTTTCCACATTAAGGCTTCAAGAATACTGTGTGTTACCCCAAACTCCACAACCATCCAACAGCATGCACTGGAGTTCCCCTGCAATGCCTGTCCTGCTGCTGCTTAAAACAACTCCCAGAAACCTCCGTTTCTAGCAGGGTAACTCGCCATCCTTACCCACTACACTCACAAACCACCATAGAGATGGAAGGCGTATCAGAGTGCACCAGTTATCCAGGTAACCCTCCTGCTGTCGGTGCGGCTCTGCCTATGCAGGTGAATACATATGGGCTCCCCAAGGGAAAAATGAGGCCACAAAGAAACTGAAATGAACCACAACTTTGTAAAAATCACAGCCATGTCGACACTGAAGCTTCCTTCAACATATTAATTTTGTCTTAAAAAGTTCCGGTCCAGAAAAACTGTGTTCTAACAAGAGGCTGTTTTCTCTATTGAGACAGTCAACTTTCTTTGAAAAGGCCATTGCCACCAAATGGTTGGCCATTGAATTCCACCACCACAGCACTGTCTAATGAGGCAGTTTCTTGACTGTCACTGCTTCCTGTATCACTTCACTAATCAATACATTTGATTTTACTGCATTTCAATCACTACCCACAGGAATCACAGAGTGGTGGGATGTTTCTAATGAGATCCTGTGAGGACCCTGAGTAATTGACCCTCAGCTATACAACATTTTTATCAACAAGCCAGAAGAAAATACGAAAACATTATTTGATAAAAATGTCAAATGACTGACAAAGATTAGGAGAATGGTAAATAATGAAGTGGAGAAAGTATTGATTCAAAGCAACCTGATAAGATCAACACAAGCAAACATTATGTGCGCCGCAGTACAGCTATTGAATGAGTCCTAAATCCTAATGAGGAATTAGGATAAACTGAATCCTAGGAACAAAGAACATACGGCACTTTTAGAGGTCGGAGGAGTCCATTTTGGGAGGCCAGGGGCTAACAACCAGAAAAACTTGGAAATCATGACAAGGCATCACCATTGTAGTGACGGGGCTAATGCACTCCATGACTGTGTTAGCAGAACAGAAAAGACAGTATCACACTGCTAATGTAAACTGGTACCACCACAGGAGGGATGTAGCAGTGCTGACCTCATGACGGGTCTTGCATGGAACAGCCACAAGACTGCTTAAAGCAATAGGAAATATGTGTTAAGTGCAAAAAGTGAGGAACTTGATCTGTTCAGTTTATCAGAATAAAGTAGAGGGCACAAGTTGATCACAGTTTATTAATATCTACACAGGTCACTGAAATTCAATAATTGAAGCCTCTTTATGAAATAAACAGAGCCATAACACAATCCAGTAGCTGGGAATTAAGCTAGGCAAGTTCTGTCTTGAAATGAGATACTGGCTTTTAATAGTGAAAGTAATTAACAACTGGAAATGATTTATCGAGAGTTAAGCGGGATTCTTCAACAGTGCAAACCTGTATTTTACAAGTGGCTATTTTCTGACAGACACACCCCAGCTCAGCTGCATTAATTCAGGGTAGCCTTCAGGAGGTCAGCAGACATTATCACGCTGGTCCCTTCTGGCTTTACAAACCACAGGTCTCTCGATCAATCCCCGTTCCTACACCTCTGGCCTTGAGTGTTTCCTTCAGGTCATTAAGTTTAACATCCACTCTCCTTTCATTTAGAATATGCAATTTAAAGCTATAACGGCTGCCTTAATTTAATGGTAATTAAACCTGAGCCAGCCTGGGTATTTCCTGTAACCAACTCACTATTGCAAGGGAAGAGCTGGACCCAGTCTTCTGGAGCCACCATCTGACCAGGCTGCCAGGAGGGGACAGGGACAACAAGCAAGGCTGACTCTCCACAAAGGAGAGTCACAGCCTGCAACTTAATTATAGGGTGATGTCATCAGAAAACATTTTTGGCATGTGGGACCACAAGGGTGTCAGCTAAGGAGCAAAGACACAGGCAGCAAGCACAGAGAGTTCACTGAGTCCTGACATCGGAGGACAATTCTGTCATTGAGATAAGCTTCCCCATCCCATGGTAATGCAGGACTTGCCACTATCTACATCCATTTTTCCTCATCAGTGACACGATGTGCACAACATTCCCATTTGTGAAAATATTTTTCCCCATCTTCCCCCTCCTGTCCCCTGGCCCCAAGCCTGAGCCTATTCAAGCCTCCCGCAGGCTCAGTTACACACCACACGGTCATTCTGTTGCGGCAAAATAAACCCGTTCCCACATTCAGCCCACACAGTTTCCGAAAGCAACTCTCACTGGGACTGTATGGAAAGACAGATTCCTATTTAAAATAAAGATGAATTTTAAACGTTTTCACTGCAAGCTCACTCAGCTGGTCAACAAATTGTGCAATGTTGCAAATACTATTTACAGCCAGAAAGTGCAGGACACATATATCCTGGCTGAATAACGCACTCTGAGCAAGTACCCATTAGTGATGATGATTACGCACCAGAGCACCTCATTAAGCCTTTGACTCTCTGGTATCCATCTAATCAAGACAATTGCGCACCAGCGTCATGTTTCTCAACTATGACACGACCTGCCAGGCTTGAAAAGGGACAACGTCTGCAACTGCAAAGGCACGGCTGCCAACAGCGGAGTGAAAAATGGGAAAGGCTCCATATGCTTGAACAGCTCCAAGAGGGAATGTTTGAAAACAGACTCCAGTTGCGGCAGGCGTGAGAGGCTGATGTCTCCTCTGGAGGAGACGCACGCACACAAGCCTCCATCAGCAGTGCGGAAGCACACGCGGTCAGTCTGCTCCTCTGCACACACTCACACACTTCTCACTACGCGTCGTGAGAGCTCTAAGCCTGTCCTCGCGTCTTTAGGCAACTCGAAAGAGAAATGTCTTTAAACTTAATAAATATATATGCCTCTCCTAATCTTCATATTTAATTAGACGAAATAAAATAGCACTCTTTGACCTAGGCCAATGGAGATACAAAACTTTAAAGAAAAGACTGAACTGGTTTTCCACGCAACACGCAGATGGGCTGTGGACTCCTTCCCTCCTGCTGCCCCAGACATGCGTAGCAGAACTAGCTTTTAACGTGTTAGTCACACTATGACCACCAACCAGGTATTTTGTACTTTTCATTGCAAAGCACCTTCCAGTCGTTAGCTAAGGTACCTAACAACTACTCAGCAAAAGACTTCCCCAAAAGATAGAAATCCAAAACTGGTATGCATACAGTGATGTGGGAGATCAAATCTACCAGGTATGCTCTAAAATCCCTGATAGCTAATGCAGAAGGCATAAAGGAATTTGCTCATTATATATTGACATGCACATGACTAATAAAGGCCTCAATAAATTGTTAGCTTATAGAGGACATGTTATGCTAAACACTGCTTCGCAGAGATGACACAATCCATAACCTCATCACTGAAATAAGTAAGAGAGCCTCAAAGCAATATATGGGTTGCTGCCGCCACCACCACCACCCACTTAAAGATGACAATATACATAAGCAAGATATTGTAAGATAGATAACCTCAAATGAAAAACATTACATTGCTGTCTTTAGATTTTGGTCTGGTCTTAAAATACAACTTGCATTTTATTAAAATGTAAGTGTGTTTAAATGTAAAAGCTAATGCCTGTGTACCGATCTATTTGCCGTGCTACAGATCTACCAACTGAAGTGATAAGGAAGAACGAGCCCCAGACACACCACGTTATTTGGTTTCATTCCTGTTATTAGTAGAGGTGATTTATTCAACGTTGTAAACACTCACAGCTCTTGGAAACTCTCTGAGGCCTGAGTGAAACAACTTTGCAGAGCTGCTTGGGTGAAAGCAGCTTTCCTTTTACCAAACTATCAGCAGGGAGGTCAGCGATAAAAAACTTAATGTCTTATCTCAACTGGAATGCTTCAAATATTCTCAAACGAAATTCATTTTCCTGATGGGAGTAAACCCATGGGAATTTACATGTAGATAAAGAACACGAGTGTCACTTTTACTCCTCAGACATCTGATCATGCAGAATGCACAAGCCTTTATGCTAAGAAGTGAGAACCTCCTTCGGCGAGGTTTTGGGTGGCTTCTCCAGCAAGTCAGCATCTCTCCTGCTGACCCACAAGAGAGATGTGGGGACCGTGAGGGAATTCTTCCTTGGGGTGATGCTGATGGCACAGCAGGACCATCTCAGAAGTTTCAGTAACATGATAAAAGTATCTGTGCTCTGCAGTAAAATTAGGAGACGAAAGTGGCTGTGGGTTTCTCAACAGACCGGAGCTCTGTTGGTTTATTGCACACAGTTTAATGGTAGTCACAGCTTTCACGTGGTGCAAAAGTGCCTCTTTTTTTAATAACAGCTGCAGAAAATCAATAAATTTCATGAGTTCAATTAATCCCCACAGCTGCTATGCCAGAGTCTGAAGGAAACAAAAGATATTTTCCATTTCTAAGCTTTGGGACTAAACTACCCCACTGTTTCCTGCAGAGGATGGCCCTTGAGTACCTTAGACCGTGTTTCTCATTAAAGCAGGTTTTCCTGTAATTTGTGATTTTTAAGGGTAAGCCTTTGCAATTTACAAAGCTAAGCCAGTGCTAGATCATGCTCTGAACTAACAGAACCATGCAGTCATTTATATTTAAACGTGTTGGATGTCCCTTAAATAAAAAGCCACTAGGATTTAGGTATGGATAATGAACCAAGGTCCTCGGGACAGCTCCCTCTTAGCCTTGCTGAGCTCCACCGAGGTTAATGCTAGAAGACTTACCTACTATTGGTCCTTATTCTCGAGTAATTAGAGGAATATTGACTGCTTGAAAATCTGTTTTTAGATTTTTCTCCCCAGAAGCTGTCTTCTGTGACAGTGGATACTCAGCAGGAGGTTGGAGAGCCTGGCAGGCAACTTTCCAGGGAAGCCCTGGTCCAGTATTCCAAAGCTGCCGAACACCCGTGCTCTGGGTATTACCAAAGCACCTCAGACTTCACGTCTTCTTCAGGGACAACTATGTATGTTGTTTGCTTCCAGTTTAGCCCCTTCCATCTGTGTGATTGAAACCTGCATGATACCACTTATTTATGATTTATTTCCTTGTCCAAACTCTGACCCAGCTTTGACAACCCAGCTTGACAGGGCCTGGGCACCATGGCACTGACCTGTGCACACCGGGGACCTGCTGGATTGTGTGAGAGGCAGCCTACATCTTCTCCAGGGGAAAGGTTAATGTTTTATTTCTCCTTCTAAATAGCCAGTTTGGGTTCTGTAAAAGGCCTATAAAGCTGGTCTTGACTAATTACTTTGTGGTAAACGCAGTGACCTCAAGTAGATCATTGTCCTTTACTGCTGCCAGATTTTATATCTGACAGTTATCCTGGCGTAAAAAGATACATCACAAAGTAAAAGCCTTTGTATTTCCAACACTCGTGGAATTTTTTGCCAGTGGCAAATCTGACCTAAATTTGAAATGTTTATCAAGTGCTTCACCTTTCGCACAGCCCAGAACAGCTAACCTTGTGATGATGTCACTTCCCAAAAAAAACCAATTTCTACAAAGCATGCAGCATATCATGGCAACATGAGCGCAGGGGACACACCGAGGAGCTGCAATGGCCAAAAAGTCAGTGATGAGCCCCAGGTCAGAGCTGTGGTCCTGAATGAGTGGGTTATAGCCCACATGACAGAAATTCCATCCTTGTACCAGACTCAGGGGTGGGGGTTCTGCAGCAATACAAGATCATTCCCCTCTACTCCATCTATCAAAAGGGGGAAGAAAAGGCCAATCTCCGAACTTGTGGAACATTACACGCTGGTTTTATGCCCTGTATTATCAGCGGGCACACAGCACAGTGTTGCACTTGGGTACCCGCTGAAGGAGGAGCGGGAGCGTTCTCTCCTGTTGGAGTGCAGATCAGTTTGTATTTTTCAACATGACGATTGTGGCTGCCAAACCCGATAATGAAAAATTGAAAGTCAAATAACCCCTATTAGTCTGTCAAAGGTTGATGGAGCTGGTATTCTATTTTCCCATTGTGAACGACTACCATTGTTAAGAGCTGACAGGCAAATCTCTGCAGAAATATGGACTCTTTGTGAGAGCTATTTATAGTAACATATGACAATGCAGTGCTATAATATGCATACTAAAGCATTGCCCGGGATATGTAAGAGCCCCTTGGTACAATTTCTGGATTGTAAGGCAAAATTCCATTAAGATAAGAACATTTGAGAGGCCTAAACAGATGAGATATGGAGAAGTGGGGAGGAATGATTTGGGTTTTGTTATGGCATGGCACCAACAGCCTAAGTATGTACAACAGCCTCTTAGATATGAGTAGAGAGCGCATTTATCAGTAGCACAAGAGCGAAAACTGTCAGGTTTGTGTTTATTTTGCTCTGCTTTCTGTGGATTTCTCTTCTGTGGTGGCGATTCATTTTGTGACCAGTCAAAAAGCAAACCAGGTCTGTGCCTGAAGAAGAGGGAAGTGCTGTTCCTGATGATCAAGAGGGAACTACAAAAAACTCTCTAACAAATCCTGAATACTAGCTGGGAGTGGGTACCTAGTATGCTCGATGCATGCAGAAGCAGGCCCAGGCTTCGCAGCAGTGTCAACAAAGTCAGGGCAAAGCCCAAAGATGAGGAAGGACCAAATGAATGATTTCAGCTATTTCGGAGGGATTGGGAAGAGGCGAACACAGAGTGCAATGACAAGATAAAACAGCTGAAACGGCTGAGCACACACTAGTATGATTAAGCCTCGTGCAGATGGCCTTCCCCTCCTCCTTGGATGCCAAAATTCATTTTGGAGAGGCAGCGTGGAGTCCTCAGTGCCACCCAGGCCCCACAGCACACCTTTTCCTGTGGGCAGCCATGTCTCTCCAAGCCCAAAAAACAGCTGTTGCTGCTTTTAACAGATGTTTTCTCACACACATGGCTTTGAAAAGAGGGGGAAAGGAAGAGGGAAGGGGTACCAGGATGGTATTTCTTGTGACAGTGCTTGCTGCACGCTTTCGAAGCTCCTGCAGCATTGATATCCTCTGCTATGTCATATCTGCACTAGCCCACAGCCTAGAAAGGCAAAACAAGTCAGCACTTCTCCTGGCACTCAGGGAAACAAGGTTTCCTAATTTTCACTTTTATTTCCCCATTTTTAACTCTGAAACACTTCTGTGCTTCATCCTGTCAGGAGCCGGTAAGTAGAAACATTTTGATATGACGGCAGAAGGTACAAACATAACACTGCATGCTTTGTAGATCATACACCCCGAGAATCAGGGTGCGCTGCTACTGTGGTGGCTCTGGGAGATTCTGACCACTGCCTTGGGTGCTGCTATATAGCCTTAATGTTTTTGAACCCCATGATGTATCAATTAGAACAGTAAAAGCCAGAGTTAACAGGACAAGAACTCCCCAAAGTCAGCATGTGGTACCAGCATAGAGGTGCAGTCAGTGGATATGCAGGCAGGTTCCTGACTGCCCGCACCAATTTTGCAAAGCTTCTGCAGTTTGCATTCACTTACCTGACAGAAAACTTCTGAGCATGCCAACAACACCACACTTACAGGTACAAAATAGTTATCTTGCCTGCTAGATACCATTATTGTAGAGAGATAAGAGAGAAACATGCACACATATAAAGGAGAAGCTAAGACTGATAAAGCTTCACGAGCACAGAGAGCAGCTTAAGACTCACCGATCTCTTTGGCTCTCATTACCAGCTCTTTTAACTAAAAATAACCCCTCAAAACTCTTTAAAACCCTTGAAAAGTTACAGCGAGGCTACCAAATTCCACCCAAGCCACGAGTGCCTCGCACACTTCCTGCGGTCATAGACACAAGCTGGCTTTTGCCCTGATCTCACCGGTTACATTTTCTTGCTTTTCTTGCCTAATTTTCCGGTTTTTAAAATAACAGTGAAGACAGGAGGCAGTCTGCATTGTGCGTGGGTTTACATTAATGCCATATGGGCCTTCACATTGTAGCCAGACACTTTGTCAAGATAATGGAAGGTGAATAATAATGTCTCTTAAACTACATACAAGTGTTAATGAAGCTGTTTTGAGGGGAAGAAGGCAAGAAAATTGTGCATTTAAGTGACAATTATGAGTTATGTCGGCTCTGAAAAACACCTTGTCTCTTCTAATAAAAGTATTTGTTCTTAAAATGGGATTTTCAAATGGGTTTTTGTTTGGTGCTGGGATCCCTCTAGTCACACTGTGTCTCATCACTGATTTCAGGGGAAGAAGGGCTGGCCAGCAAAAGCTACTTTGAACACATTTGTGAAATATCTTCTACCGCTGCTTTGCTGTTGCTTTCACGACACATCAGAGCTGCTCCAAGTGGGAGACTCTCGCAGGAGATGCTGCAATGCTGAATGCCCAACCCCGCTTCTATTTCAACCTTTCTGGTAAAATAAAGATGGAGAAATAATTTACTTTAAACAGTCAAAAGATTTGCTGCAATAATGCTAAAATGCTCCAGCTTGAGACAATAAAAGTTAATTTTGGATCATAAAACAAGAGCACGTGTGCATGTGCTATGAATACCTATCACGAGGATTAACGTTGAAGTATGGCCTGAATCATTAAAACACACCTGACCAAAACAGCAACATGGAAATATTTTACAGTATCAAAACTCAACCACAAAATCACAATCATTTGACATGATTTCCTCTTCAGGAAGTTTTCAAACTTTGCAGGCTCAACATTTCCTTCCCAATTCTTTATCTGAAACATTCCCAATGACCCTCTCAGTCCTGGCCCCCAGTACAGGTTGTTACTGAAAACCCTCTCCCGTTTTGTTTTCATTATTTCCCTGTTTGTTTCCTCATAACAAATACTGAATAGAAATAAAACTTGGGCGTTATCCACTATTAACTAAATTTACCTGTTGATTTCCAAAGGCTCTATCAGGCCCTTGGGTTTGGTTGTCACTGCTGTAGGGGTAGAGGAACCTCTATGCTGTAAAACTCTTTCC
>NW_010252647.1:39295-46291 GCF_000690775.1 Eurypyga helias
ACCTTGGTTTAGTCAACTTTCTGCATCATCTTCCTTTCCCATTAGCAGTTGCTTCGTTACCCTCCCTCTGCACTATCAAGCTGGTTACAGGTTCAGGAATTACCTATTATCTATTTCTTTAAAAAGAATAAAATAGAAAAATATTTTTTGCTCCAGCTCTACACTGCCCAACCATATTTTATAATTAATTGTCTCCAAGACATAAAGGAAACAACTTCTATATTATTTAAAATAATTAAAATCTTAAACAGTATGATTTCAGGGCCAGTCTTAAAGCAAGATTTCAGTTCCAATCCTGGATGAGTAATTAGCTGATTCAGACCTGTATTTATGGGGACAATAGTGTGCCATGAGGCAGAAAGACACTAAAATAATGACAAGTGAATTAAAGAACCTGCGTTACCGATGTGAGGAGATGACAGCTGATGCCTGTGTTGTCACATAGAGGATGGGTTTGCTATTATTTGGGCCCCTGGAACCCTTTATGAAGCCTTTACACTGCTGACTGATTCAGAAGGTGGAATTATATTTGATTACAGGTACTCAAAATATTTTGTGCAGCGCATTTCTCAGGAGAAAGGAAAGAAAGGGTGGGAAGGCAGGAGCCGAATGTGCCGTGAGACATCCTTCTCCACAGCTACGCAAAGGCAGATGATAAAAACAATGCTAATGAATAATCATTTCCTATCAGACTAGCCTCCCTACCCCGAACCATGGAAGCCACACACCCCCAAGAGTGGGGCACTGCATCCCTGGGGCCACGGGAAAGATCCCCTTCTCCTTAACGAATCCTGCCACCGCAAGTCTTGTGTCCTCCTTGCCATCCCAAGCGTAGTGTCCTCACCCTGCCCTGCGGAGCAGCCTCAAGGCAGCCCTCCATAGGCACGGAGAGCCCCTCAGACCTCTAAACTCCCCGGGAAGCGCAGCTGCAATGTACAGACCTTGGACAACGCTCCAAAGGAAAACACTTAGTTCTAAAACTGTTTCTCAAGGCCTTTCAGAACATACACGTTCAGTATAATCTGACTTGATTCAGGGCTAACCTGCCCAACTTGCAATCTGTAAGGACAGCACACTTACAAGTCTCTGTGTGGAATGAGAATTGCTGATTTAGTTCCTTAAGTACATTAAATACGAGAGTTTTGGCTTTTAATCAATAGAAAAGCTCAGAAAGTTAAATACAGAACACAACAGATCATGCAGAAGGTGATCCTTGAAAACTGTTGCACTTATGCAATACTGGAAGATTTTATCTCCTCCAAGACTGGAGGTCTTACCTCATTAAATATCAATATTTTGGTCTATTACTCCAGTTTGTATTGTGGTACCGAGCCCATAAATTTGAGACGGGTGTATGTGAATAGCTGCACTGGGGGGTCAGCAATAAAAAAGAATACACAGCAGGGCACTGAGTCTTCAGTAAGGAGGAAAGTTGTTGTTCTTTACACAAATCTCAGGAGATTAGGCAATGGAAAAGTGTGTCAGACAGCAGGATTTCACGGTCCAGAAATTCAAAAATAAGATAAAACTCCAAAATCGAATTACCACTCCTGCCAATAAGCTATTACTGTGCAGTTATTAAATACACACAGACATTCACATGGCCACGTTGCACTGTAAATCACACTTGCAGACAGTTCATTTAATGAACAGCGTTTGAGTAGACAATCTGTTTTGGATTATATTAAATATATAACTCCACTTGCACCAAAATGCATTCATACCTGAAATCTGTTGCAATACTCACTTAAAAATAAAATATATTTAAAAAAAAAAAAACAAGGGAGGATAGGAATAAATTATTTCCAAGTAACAATTTTCAGTTTTAAAAAGCAGCAAGTGGGAACCAAAGCTTAATTTAATTTAATAATTTACCTTTAAAGAATTTATGCCATAAAGCTGGATGATAGCCCAGAAGAAAATATGTAGGATTTTGCCTGAAGTTTTTAGTAATTAAAATATTACACCACTGATTTAATTTACTTGTGTTACAGTAAATGTTTTTGCCTTGAAATGCACTTTGGGTATGTGATAGCCTCCTTCTAGCTGCTCCTATTTACAGCAGTTCCCAGTGCCCTGTAGTTACTTTGGTCCTATTTTCAAACGCTGAGCATCTCTCTGGTCCTACATATAAAAAATCATCTCTCTGGTCCTAAACACAAACCCAGCACCTTCCTGGGGTGCATTTTGCTCCCCGCTTTGCAGTCCAAGGCTCGGGGACTGCATCTCACCATGTGCTCAGCAGCAGGCGCTGGCGATGCCTGACCCAGATACGCAGCGTTCCCGATTCCCTGCTTCATGGGGGAGCTCAGCTGCCCACTGGCGGGGGCATCTTGCCTTCGTGCCCACCCTCCGCAGCTGCAGGTCGGCGCAGCCTCCACCTCAACGGGATGGGGACATAAGGAAAGGGACCTACCCAGTGCCTGCACTGTGCCACATTTTAACGAGCCTGGAAGTGATACCCAGTGGAAATGGGGATAATGTGAACACTGGAGCTGTAATGTGCATTTTATAAAAAGAGGAGATTTAAGGCGATATCCAATCTCATGCCGCAGGGGTTTAGCCAGACTCCATTAGGATTTAGGTGCAGATTCTGCTGGAGAAAAAGACGGTGTCTTATCAGGGATCTGCTGCCTGGGGGTTTTCTTGCCTTTTCCTTGGAAGCATCTGGTGGCACCTCAGCTCTCATCCGCAACGGCAATTTTTAAATCCCCCCATCACACCGCAGCCTCGCGCTAATGTGCAATAAGGCTGTCCCGATTGAGAAGCGTGATGGCACAGGCCCCGTTCCTGCGAGGAACTGAAGGTCACGAGTCCCTGTGACTGTGCAGCAGATGCACGGACAGTCCCCAAACAGCCCCAGAAGCTATCAAGGACACCGCTCCTGGGCTTGATAAATCAACTTAAAGAGCATCTCGGAATGCTCAGCCAGATGGATCACTTGAATGGCTAAACACTTTAATACATCTTCTTGAGAGAAGATATTGGCTTGTGCAATGAAACAGATAATTGACTATTCCATGGAAACTGTTAGGGCTTTACCTCTGGGATACCATCTCTCTCACTACAGAGGTAAGCCTGCAAGCCTTTGGCTTTCATTTTACACTCCCTTCCTTCCAGGAGGAAGATTTGGAACAGAAACGAAGCCCATGCTGGTCTTCTCGCATCAGTCCACCCACCCACGCACCGCGATCACCTGCAACTGAGAGCGAGTGCAGCAGCCTCATAAATCACTGCAAACCATATAACCTTCTAAACCAGCCACGGATGCAGGATAACCATCCTTAGCCCAGGTAGGTCAGGTTGTAAGGAGCCCTTCAAACCCCCAGCACCAATCACAATAAACCTTCCCTCGCCCCATGGATAACATGAATCCTGGTTTGTGATAGAGGTGGATGAGATGAGAGGTGCCATCCCCACCCTTCTCCGGCTCTTTCCTCTTCCAAACACAACATCAGCTCCACCATTTGTGAAACTGTGGATCTTTTTTTTAAACACAAAAAATGAGTGAAATCCAGGTTACGGAGCTGTAATTCCAGGCCAGAGCTCCACCAACTGCACGGGCCTCTTAGTGCTTTATTCCTGTGGTTTCTCAGGACACAAGCTCCTTGATGGAATTACAGTGCTGTCATTCAAGTTGCTTGTTATTGGTTCTCTATGTAAATAAAGGGAATGCATTTAAAGGACTGCACTAATGTATTCAAATATTTGTAGATAATCCACTGCAAATCTCAAGACTGGAGGATTTTGCATAAATGCTTGAATCTGTAACAGCTAGGAGGGAATTCCAACTCCCTGACCGAGTAAATTACACAAAAAATAGCAGGATGATTAGACCAAGCACATTAATATTCGTAATAAGTTTTGTCTGTCAGCACATAGACGGGATTCGAGGATTGCATCCTTCTTAATATTTGTGTGGCAGGAGGAGAAGCCAGGCACAATCGGGGTATAACAGCAACAATGCACGTTGTTTCGTTTTCATACAGCACCCAAACCATAACGGATTGGGCTGCTTATTGTATGTACTTACAGTTTTCACACAAGTTTTGAATGGCACTTGATCAGCTGAGAATCACTGCTATCCAAATATTCCTGCCCTACATTTTGGTAGTTAGAGGGAGATTCTGACAGCCCTGAGTCACTTGGATCTTCCACAAACCGCTTGCACATTTGTCTACCAGGAAGAGAACTGTCTCCATCAGTAAAGGTGTTAATAATATACACACATATTATTAACTGAACTTATTTTCATTTCTTGCCCTGGAGTCATCATTAGTGAAGATTAAACATGCATAAATCAGTCTCTCTTAAATTAGTGAACATCATCAAATGTCACCTTGTTGAAACTAAAAGGTATTTATTTTTTATTTTTTTCAAAAACTGGATGGTGTTGAAAGGCAGATAAAATTATTCCATGATCCACCGCGTTTTCAGTCAGGCCACTGGGCTGCATCTAGTCACTGGTCCCATAAGTCTCTCATTATCTCTAAACCAGGGGAAATCAAGGTCAGGTCTGGAATTACTGACTTTTGCACACACGTCTTATACGCCTTAATTTTACTACAAAATCCTGGGTGGTTTGGAAATCTTATGTGGGAAAGACCAAATTATGTCTTCAGCTACGCCAATCACTGAAAGTTGCACACGTATAATAAAGAGAGGAGATTAGCTGTCAATATTGCAAATAAAAACTAATTAGGAGTGAATGGTTTAATGATAGAAGATCATATTTCAACGTTGCCAGTTCCTGCTATTTTATCACGAGTCTCTTGGAGTTTATTTAAAAGCCTTACTCCTGAAATAAGGTGATTACATGAAAACCTCACTGTCATTAACCAGGAGTAATTTCCAAGCCTTTCAGTTGCAAAGAAAAGCTTAAAGACGTTCGCTAAGTACACCTTCAAGGCTCAGAAATTAAAACATTCAGCATTTATTCAACTCGGTAATTTTTGAGGGCCTGCTTACGTTATTAAACGTTTGGGGCTGGCTACACTGAGACAGCAAATGTACCAGAGACATCCCAAAGAGCAGCAGGCTCTTCGTCCTTTCAAGGAGGGGAACACTGATGCTGTTTATTCATAGCTGCTAAGTTTAGCACAGCTCCAGGCATCAAGTGTTACAAAATGTACTTAGGTTGATTTGCATTTCTGCTAATTATTTGCACGGAGCTGTTACCTCCAACACTGCCAGACAGAATTACCTCCCCTAAAGGTCACTGGACAGACAGGCATGGAGGGGGGGGGGTCGGATCTGCGACCAGACAAACAAAATTCTTCTATGCAACCTACCTTAAGGGAAAAAATAAAAAAAAAGGGAATTCAACTTTATTCCAGGTTACAGTTGACTAAATTAGTTATGCACATGTTGGGTAACCTACTGATGGAAGAGCACCCTTCAGCTCTCTTTATTGCATCTGCAGCGTCTTGCTGCATCTTTTCTGCAGTTTTTTGCCGATCCAGCTTTTTTCTACAAATAGAATCACAGAATGGTTTGGGTTGGAAAGGACCTTAAGGATTGTCCAGTTCCAATCCCCCTGCCGTGGGCAGGGACACAATTAATTCTCTATATATTATATACATACACATAATATATACACACTGTATATATAATATACTATATATTACGTACATTACGTATATTGTGTATATTAATTAGGATTAGGTTTTGAAAGCCCTTTAGCTGCCTGACAGCTTGAACTTCAGCACAACAAAAGCACACTGCTCAAGGGAACAGGGAAGACATTTCCCCTTCTGCAGCCATATAGGAACCCTCTAACCCTCACTTTTCTCCGCTGAGGTCCTGTGGACATCATTAACACACTTCCCCTGGCAGCCACCTGAACCCTAAGGTCTTTCCTACCTTGGCTGGTCCAGGCTGCCTGGACCCACAAAAATAAATCAGTGGCACCAAAACAGCTGCCCTGTTCCCTACTAGCAGTGAGCCAACGGCCGAGCAAGCACAGCAAGGTCTAGAGTGGTTTAGGCTAAGGTGGCCCTGGTTCAACAAGGCTCTGAGCCGTTATCTCAGCACAGTAACTTGGGACTGTCCATGTAATGGAGATGGGCTCTAAAATCTCCGAGTTCCCTTCCTTTACAGTGATGATAAAATTCAGCATGTTAAGGGCTGTGCTGACACAGGGCATTAATCTTTACATCCTCGCATGCTTTGGACATGGTGGTGCAGAAGGACAGAAATATTGCAAAAATCACCAATCGCAAAACAAAATACTATCTTAAAAATAATGTTTTCAAAGTTAATTTTAAATATTTCTACAAAGTTTGAGTGAAGTTGCCCCAAGAGAGACTACTGAATCACCTCAAAATTGGAGCTGGAAGTAGGTTTGGTTTTGATCACATTAATCCGCTTTCCCTGTTCCCACTGCTAAAAACATTCACTGTAGACTTAGGAAAAACTGTTCCCATTAACAGGTGGACAGTGTACTGTGAACATGTACACACAAGCAGATTTTCTTCCATACTATTACCCTTGAACATGCCTGCATACGAAGTCTGGGATAAATAAACACACGAGTATAATACAGAATATATATATGTGATGATAAAATACATGTTAGATATTATATGCTATATTTTATATACATATAATGATAGAAGTTTAGTTCCTAGTGTTCCTCATTCCATACCGGGATCTAGGGGCTGTAGTAAGGCAGGCTTCTCTTAGTTTCACCTACCACGGCTCCTCTACTCCATAGAAGCGATTAAAAATTAACCAGGCAAGGAAGACAGATTGACTTTATCTGGTACTGCTGAGATCAGATTAACATTCCACTGGCATGCAGGAGTTCAAAGTTCAGGTTCTTGCATTACTGAAAGTTTAATTTTTAATCTTTCTTCAATAGTAAAAGTCTAGATGAATACCCCAGATAGGTCCTGCCCCAACATGAAGGAACCTCAGACCATAAACTTCAAAAGCATCGATGATGGGCATCTGATGTTTATTTCTCCAAATGAACCAAGGTCTCTTGCCTGCTGA